>NC_056734.1:89389068-89451568 GCF_019279795.1 Protopterus annectens
GCAAGACTTGTTTATTTCTTAGATTTAGATCCCTGTCATGGGTATTTGTAGAGTCAATGATTTTTACAAAGAAATAGAAGGCTAAATAGGACTAGGTCTTTCATGGAATGACAAGCTAGACAAAGGTCACCTTGGAGCAGTCAAAGGCTACTGAGTATGATGACAATTCAGAGATTTAGGGCCTTTGATTTTCTTGGCAAGGTATCTTTGAGGTCTTTCTGTATGAGCAATATGCTAAAATTTCTACATATGAAAGGGGGCATTGTATTCAGTGATGGGTTTAATAAGGGAAGATTACATTGGCAGGATGACTTCTTTGGCCTTGAAGACATTCGTTTGAAAATTAACCAGGCCACATAGAAGGATTTCCTGACTATGGTGGAAACATAACTGCACATGAGAGAACTGTCCACATAACTATCCAAGTCTCTTTTGAATTTGTCTGTACAGGAGTGCCGTTTAAAACGTATGAGGTGGTAAAAGCCTGTTTATCAAATGCAACTATGCTATAGTTTTTTGCATAGGCATAGGTCAGCTTACAAATGTCATTTTTGTGGGTCTATCCAAAGCATTTGACTTATCTCCTGTAAACATCTCATGTAAATTCTAGCCATCCATGACATAGCATGCATTAGCCTCCATTCATTGCATCAGTGAGTTTTTGTAAGGTACAAATAAGATATATTCAGTTACAGTGGAGATAGACTGTAGCCAGACTTCTGTAACACTGTTCTTAGATCCCTAATGTCTGCTACATTTGCTCAGGACATTTTGTCGAACAACACGTGTTGACTCCTGAAATATAAACAATATTTACTAAAGATGTACTGTTAAATACCTTTGAATATTCACTCCCATTTATTTTTTTCTCCTGCAGCAATAACATGAAGTTACTACAAGTGCTTATCTGTCTGTAAACTTTCTCCAATCTTATCAAGGCAACAGAACATCAAGAAGGGCTGGTTAGTTCCCCATTAACGTTTTAGTCATAGAGCAGAACTATTACTTAACACATTAACTTAAAAATGACTATACTCATATTATTTCCCTTCTCTAGTCACTGATAAAACTGAAGAATAACCAACGAGTGATTGATATTTTCCCTCATTCTCTCATCTAATTGTAGAAATTATTTTATTTTTAAGAAAGCAGTTTCAAAGCATTTATTTTTTGTTTTTGTGTAGCCTTAACTTAGAACCTTTTATCTATGTCCTCTTGGATTATTCTACACTACAATGAAGGCAGAACTATTTCAGATATTATTTGATTACCTGACTGTATTTGCTCTTCTATAACAGCACTACTGATAATTTTATTTTACACCTCAGTTATGAGCATTTATGTATTCTCCCTAACAATTATGACGTACAGAATTCCATAAATTTGTCAACCATATGTATAGCTATGAAACAGAATTCTACCGAAAGAGCATTTCCTGTCTCTGAAGTAATGTAAGCATAGCATGCAGGTGTATAGGTAGGCATGTCTTTTTTAATTTCTTTAAATAGCTTTAGCCTTAAATATGCCATTTGACAAGCCTCCTAACCTGTAAATTAATAAATAAGTAAATAAAGCTTATTAAACCTTAATCAACAATCCTCAATAAGTTCTTAATAATGTGATATATACCACAGTCTCTTATTTTCTTCTTCTCTCTAGCCATCTTGTATGCTAAAGTACAAATGTATCAAGGATCTTTGATAGAGCCCGAAAGACAGTAGCAACTAATATTCCTTTGGTTAGCTGACAATAAATATGCTCAGTCAATAAAAAACTATTGTTTTTAGCACATGGCTATGTAAAAAGCCTTAATGACAGTCTGAAATAATGTCTTAGGTAAAATAATGTGTTTCTACAAAGTGGAGGATTTGTCTTTGAAATATCAGCTCCACACATTTCACTTATGTGGTAATGATGCACTCAGAAAAAGTATGACTCGTGGCAGATCTACAGTAAGTGGGTTTGGCCTTATTAGCTTGAATGCACCAATAAAAACTTAAAAAATAAAAGATGAAAAGTCATGGGCATTCAGACGCCATATAGATGAAACACTGGTTTGTCCTTATGGGGTAATTTGCAGATATTTCATAGGTCTCCAGGGTAATGTATAAGTCTGTTGACACCAGTTTCATGTTTAGACCAATTTCAGCAAAACTATTTCACCAAAATCACTTTATGTTCCCCAATTTTTTTTTATTTTTCAAATACATTTGAATGAATTCCATAGTATTTATACATAACATGTTAAATAACTATGTACACTATTTGCATTAGCCTGACACTATAACAGATCTTAATGTATACAGTTACTTTATAAGTATGTCCAATCCATTATCAGAGTGTCTGATTAATTATTGTATAATGTCAATCAATGATAAGACATTTCCCCAAGGGTTGTTGATAAATGGCTTTGGATACATTCTTAGTTCTTTAATTTTAATTTCCAATAATGCTGTGGTCTTCAGTAGGCTGTAGAAGTCTTCCAAAGTTGGTAATGTGTTTGTATTCCATCTTCTTATTATAGACTTCCTTGAAATTGCAAGTATAGTCCATACTAGATACATGTTTGACCTATTCAAATGAGGACCTTTGTAAACATTTAATAATACAAGTGCTTTAGTTAAATAAAATTCATTAAAAAAAGCTTGTAGGAAGTTATTATTACCATTCCAAAATGGCTTAATTTTAACAGAGTCAAAGAAAATGTGGTTCCAATCTGCATTGTTTACTTGTTTACTGCTTTACTGATTCTGTCTGGGGTTAAGAATGCTCTCTGCAAGCATTTCCAATTAAAAACTTTCCAGTATTGTGTAAAGGATGTATATTTTATCAATAATAAGATATTTGTTTTAATATCTTCAGTTAACTGTATTGAGTGTCCTTTTGTTATATATTTCCAATATGAGGTTTTGGATGTTGTTTTATAGTTTAGCAATATTTTGTAAAATTTTGAAATACTGTTTCCCATGTCAAAGTCATTGTATATGATTTCATATATGTATTTTGTAAATTTAGGTATTTCTTTAAATGAAGAATTGTTAATTATTCTACTTAAATCTTGTGAATATGACAGAATACTCTATAAAGTTAGCCAGTCCTGTTGTGGAATTTTGTATGTTGCTTTTATTACTTGCATATCTAAAACATTTAGTTCTTTGATATATTGGAGCCAACAAACAATTCCTTTCTGTTCCCAGGAATTAATCATTTCTCTATATACTTTATGTGGAAAATTCTTTGTGACTATAAATGGTATTAAAAGATCAAACTAGATTTTTAAATCTATATTTGCATTAATAATTTTCCTAAATGAATCAATGTAATAATTAATCATACACGTTTTAGTGGGTTTAGTTATG
This sequence comes from Protopterus annectens, assembly GCF_019279795.1. NCBI lineage: Eukaryota > Metazoa > Chordata > Ceratodontiformes > Protopteridae > Protopterus > Protopterus annectens. The sequence goes on from NC_056734.1 coordinate 89,392,428, forward strand.
TTATATTGCATACTAATACATATGCGCCGTGGCAAATTGTTTTTATCTGTCGTTTTTATCTGTTATTTTAAATTTATTTTGTAAATTGTTGTTCTTCTTTTGACTTTTCACGGTTAGGGGTCATCACTGCAGAATTCCGGTCCGCTAATGATTGGCAGTAGATTTTTATGGTGCTGAGGTGCCAGCTCAGTGCCCAACCTTCAACGAAGGTACACCCAGTCATGCATGTCTTTTGAATGCCACTAGACCCCGGGGAGGAAATGCAGACTCCACACAGAAAGCGCTCCAGCCGAGTATCAAACGGGAGAACCTCTTGCTGTGAGGCGACAATGCTACTGCTGCACAAAATTCATTTATTGATATTACAGTTAAGAATTCTTTCCAATTTGTAGAGTAATTTGGACTTATCCAATCTGAGATTGTTTTAGATATTGATGCTTTTATATATGTTTCTATATCGGGAAAGTTTAATCCTCCCTGTTTCCACGGTCTGATATGATGTATTAAAGCTGTTTCTTTGGGGAAACCATAAAATTTTTTTTAGGCATGAATTTATTTCTTTAAGTATATTCCTTTCTGGTAATAGTTGTATTGCCTAGGCTATATATAGGATCTTGGGCAGTAAAACAATTTTTATTAACTGTACTCTAGCTTCAAATGATAATATTATTTTGTTCCATTTTTCCACAGAGATTTTAATTGTATTGATGATATTATTGTAGTTTTTTGAGACTAATTCATTATTATCCTTGCATAACTCAATTCATAGCTATTTTAAGATAGAGTCTTGTTTCCCTATGATGTGATCCCCTTTAGTCTGCAGTTCTTTTTTTTTATTTAAAAATAAAAATTTTGATTTTGATTTATTGAAATGGAGTCCTGAAGCCATGTGAAATTTGTCAATTAATAGATCTAATTCTTCTAATGTCTCTTTTGTATTAGATAATGTTAGTAGTATGTCATCAGCAAATAGCATTATTTTAGAACTGTATTGTTCATAAACATCTATTCCTTTGATTTTTATATTGTTATGAATTGAATCTGTCAATATTTCAATGGCCAGAGCAAATAGAATCAGTGACATGGGACATCATTTTTTAGTGCCTTTTGTTATATGTATAGATTCAGAGGTAAAAGGACCTAACTTGACATACGCTAAATTATTTGTGTATATATATATATATATATATATATATATATATATATATATATGTATATATTCTTTAGGAGATGAACAAAAGATGCAGGAAATTCAAATAGCATTAGGATTTTGAATAAATAGTCCCAATTTAGGGAATCAAATGATTTCTCTACATCTAAGCAAATTATGAGTGTTTCTTTATTTTCTTTATTAACATAATCTATAAGAGACATTATTTTTTTAATATTGTCATGTGTGTGTCTATGATATATATATCCAGTTTGATCATTATATATTGTTTTGGATAGTGGTATTTTCATTCTGTTAGCTAATATTGTCATAAATATCTTATAGTCATTATTTAATAATGATATAGGTCTACATGAGGTACAGAGGTTTGGGGATTTGTTTTCCTTTAGGATTGGTGTGATTAAGGAATATCTCCAAGAGGGTGGTATTAAAGTTTGTGACTGAATTTTTAATAGAGTTTTATGGAAGAGGGATAGTTTCTTTGAAGGAAAAAGTTTATATGTTTACAAAATTATGCCATCTATACCTGGTGATTTATTATTTTTACAACCTTTTATTGTATCTGTAATTTCTTTGTAGGATCTAGTTTTAATTTTTCTGGTATTTTTTTATATTAGAACATTTTAAGGTTCATAGGTCGTTACTAGGCTATTGGCCCTAGGGGCTATACAAGTCTAGCAAAAAAGGTACCCTGGCTTTCACCACCGAAGAAAATTATTTTCCTATGCCCCTGTCGAGCAAAGCCACAGAGGTGATCCCCAGGGTGAATTTCCTATTTCCCATTCAATCATCAAGATTTTTCTTGAAGAGTGCTAATGAAGAGCTTTGTTTGATATTGATAGGTAGTTTGTTCCAGAGTATGCGAAGTCTCTGGGACAGGAATCTATCTCTCCAGCATGTTCTGTTTATTGTGGTGAAAAGGGTTAGGTCCCTAGAGCATGTAGCATGGAGGGATTGGGATTTCTTTAAGTGGAGCATGTCCAACAGCTCTGGGTTTGACATAGCTTTGTATGTTAGGCAGAGATCGCCTCTGAGTAGGCGATATGTGACAGAGTAAAGCTGGAGTTTTTTCAGACGGTCTGCGTAGGGCATCTGTTTGAGGCCGGTAAGCCTCTTTGTGAGGTATTTCTGCAGCCTATCCGGTTGTTGTAGATGTCTTGTGAGGTACATACCAAAAGGGGCACTGTACTCTATAATGGGTCTAATGAGTAACGAGTAGAGGGAACAATAACCTCTTTTTTCCTGGATGAGAAACCTTTTGTGATGAGGTGTGCCACATAGAAGGATTTCCTGACTACTGTGGCAATGTGATTATCAAAGGAGAGACTACTGACCACCTATGTCCCAAGGTCTCTTATCACACGTTCGGTGTTAAGTAGACTACCACCTATGTGGTAGCTCATGGGTACAGAGTTTTTACCAAAGGGGATGGCAATGCACTTTTTGGCATTGAGCTTGAGGCTATGGCTTTGACACCAGGCATCTGTCTCAGTGAGGCCGTTTGTAGGATGTCCACATAGAAGTTTTGATTATGGCTCCTAGTTTGCAGTCATCTGTGAACCTCATTAGCCAAAGACCTTCTGTGTTAGCCTGTACTTCAGAAAAGTAGATACCAAACAGGAGAGGACCCAGGACTGAACCCTGTGGTACTCCACTTGTCACCGGTCTGATGTTGGATTTGGAGTCTGCTACTTTCACAGTGTGGCCAGTTGGCAACCCATCTTGTGAAATAGAAATTTATTCCTAGTTTAGTGAGTTTATCTATAATTCCAGAGTGGGAGATGATGTCAGAAGCCTTGGCAAGCTCTAGATAGGCTGTGTGAACCACCTTACCCTCATCTACGGCTTTGGTGACTGCTTCAAAGAAGTCTATCAGGTTTAGGAGACATGATATGCCTTTTACAAACCTGATCTGGGTGGGGTCCAGAGTTTGGAGATTACCAGTGTCTTTGTTTATAAGTTCTATGATGATACATTCCATAGCCTTGCAGACAAGGCTCGTTAGGCTAATGCAGTGGTAGTTCCTGGGGTCCGTGGTGGCTCCCCCTTTGTGGAGTGGGATAATAGTTGCTGTGTGCCATTCAGTGAGCACAAAGCCTGAGGTGAGGCTATGATTGAACATGGTGCTTAGGTGGGGTGCTATTTCATTCTGTAGTTCATGTAGTACACAGCCTGGGATGCTGTCAGGTCCCATGGATGCTGTGTTTTTGGCTTTGGAGAGTGTGGTTTTTACCTGTGCAGCTGCGATTACAGGAACTTTGCATTCTTCCGGTATAGAGATGGGCCCTTTAGGGGGTGAGAGGGGTGTAAAGTTAGCACTGAACCTATCTGCCAGGATGTTGGCAATATTAGTTGGTTCTGTATATTTAGTGCCATTGTGCTGTAATTCAGAGCAGATCTGAGTGTTGCCATTGAGATTATTGGCATAGATATAGAATGTTTTGTGGTTGTCTTTAGAATCAATGGTGATTTTGTTTTCATAACTAGCTTTGGAGGATTTTATGAGGGATCTCAGCTTCTTACTTTGGGTGACCATGGATTTCTTCCTTTCATGGGATTTTACACTTTTTTGTGACAGTTTCTTTCTTCTGTTGTAGAGCTTATTTATGGCAGGGGACCACCAGATTGGCTTCCTTTTTTGGAGCATAGCATCCTGGTCCTGTTAGGGATAGCATGATCCATGCACTCATGTAAGTGCTTATAAAGTGCATTTGTGTAGGATTCAGCAGTTGTACCTCTATTGTCTGTCTGCATGTGTGTCGTGAAGTTTGCCACTTCTGTCTTAAGAAGTGTGAAGTTGGCTTTGGAGAAATTTGTGTAGGATTCAGCAGTCGTACCTCTATTGTCTGTCTGCATGGGTGTCATGAAGTTTGCCACTTCTGTCTTAAGAAGTGTGAAGTTGGCTTTGGAGAAATTTTTTACGATGGTTTCCCTAGAGGGAGGTGGGGGCAGGATGTGGATGCCTAGGCTGATTAGCTTGTGGTTGGATCTGACCAACGAGGAATTGACCTCTGGTGTGGAACACTGGTCACCCATTTTGATAATGACCAGGTCTAGGATATTGATGCCCCTGGTGGGGGTGTGGATAAGTTGATACAAGGTGTTGGAATTTATGAATTCCAGAAAATGCTGAGCAAAAGAGTTGGTATGTGAGTAGTTTTCCCAGTTAATGGTGGGGTAGTTGATATCACCCATTATTAGGGTGTTGGGTTGTACCCTAATATTTTCCAGTGTATCGAGAAATGAGTTGTAGGAATTCTGGGGCATGGTGGGAGATCTGTAGCAAGTTACAATTTGGATTGTGGTCTTGCCCACAGTTAGTTGCACTTGGATAAGCTCGGATGCATTATGCTGAGCAACTAGCCTGGAGGTGTCGATATCCTTAATGAATATGGACACACCTCCACCTTTAGTGTTTCAGTCCAGGTTAGGTGGCTGAAAGGTGTGGTATGAATTATAGCCTGGTAATGCAGGGGTGATCTCTGGAGCCTTGAGCCAGGTCTTTATCACTGCACAGATGTCGATGTTCTCCATTTTAAGGAGTGCCTTGAGTGAATGCATTTTGAGGTTTAGACTTCTAGCATTGAGTAGCATTACCCTCAGATTTTGCTTGCTTGTACCTGTTACAGTGGTGAATTTGTCATTTCAACTTTGCCTAAAAAAGGCACTATAGGGGTGGCAAGAGCTTTAGCCAGTATCTGGAATCCCAAGGGGGACAGGTGCAGACCACCTCTGGCAAAGCATCATGGTCTGTCAATCATGTCATCCCAGGCAGACAGATACTGGATCCCCTTAGAATGACACCAGAAGCTTAGCCAATTGTTGAAGTTGATCATTTTGTCCTTGTACTGTGGTATCATTCTGGGTGATGGCAGGATGCTACTCAGAGCTAGGGTCATTCACACCAACATGGACAATGACAGACTCATATTTGTACTTGTTGTGGAGGGGCATGGGTGTGTGCATTATGTAGCAGATCCTGGCACCAGACAGGCAGCTGACACTAACTTTCTCCTTGTTTAGCCTGGTGAGTGGCACATCAGTGTGCCTGACTATAGAGTCACCTATGACTAGAGTGTTGGGTACGTTGTTATGCCTTATGGGCTGTGGTTGAGTAGCACACTCAGTTTGTGGGCTATGTGTCATTTGGGTTGTGTTGGGGGGTAGAGATTCCTTGTGTTTCTGCTTTGGAGGTCACTGTTGCTTGAAGAGATTTTTATTGAGAGCCCCTGTGAATGTAGGTGTGTGGTTTGTGTTGTTATGTGTGTGTTTTGGTGGTGTAGGTTTGAGGGACTATGTGATGAGTGTGGTGGGGTGTGGTGCAAGTGTTTACCTTCTCCTCTTGACTGTCTAGTCCAGTCTTGGGTGAAGAGAACTTTGCTTCCAGTTTGGCTATATAAGTGCATCTCTCACAGGTTGTAGTGTTGGGTGGTAGGAGGAGATGGCTGTCTGTGTACATGAGGCAATTGCTGCATTGTCCCAAAATGCCCAGATTCATCAGGTAGACAAGAGAAAACATTGATTGATATGTATATTTTCTTTTTGGAAATGTTCCATATAATGATTTCTATAAGCATCAAGAGTGCCACCTTATATCCGAGACATTTTTCCCTTTCTTTTCATGAAAGATACTTTTAATGTTATTAGCTTTTGATTGTATTTTGAATCTTGTGGATAAATTATGTAGATATTTGGGAGAAGTGGCCAAGGTATTAATGTTTAGTTTTTCTAATGCTAAACTAGTTTTATGTGTTAGAATTTCATTGTATTTATTGTTTAATACTTCTACTTTCTTTTTCATCTCCAAATGGTTTTGATTTTTTTCAGCTTTTACTGACAAAAGTTTGGATTGCAGCTCTAATAATTCAGAATTCTATTTTCTGTTTTTTTATACCAAGTTAGGGTTTTACCATATATGTAAGCTTTTAATGAGTCCCATATCATTACTTTATTTATCTCTGTGGTGTAATTAATATCTAAGAAGTGTAATTCAGATAATAACCAGGGTTTAAACTCTTTAATTTTAGTTATATTTGCTGGAATTCTGGAGTTAAAGATTAATGGTTTGTGCCCATTTTGAAGTTTTAGTATCAATTAATTGTGGTCAGAAGAGGGGCAGGGAGTGATTGAGCAATTAATGATTTTAGAGTGTAAGTCATGGGCAGCAAATATTTTATCAATTCTAGTTTGGGTACCAAATCTGTGATCTTGATGGGAAAACATAAAAGAATTATCTTCTTTAAATTTGAAAGTATCTACATGATGAAATTGTTCTACCCACTTGTTTAAAGCTTTTGATACAGCAGATGTATGCAGTGGTCTTGTATTTGTAGTTTCATAAATATCAAATATACAATTAAAATCTCCTCCTAATATTAAGTTGCCTTTATAATTATTGGAAATGAAATCCAAGTGTTTTTTAACAATTCCTATTCCAATGCCTGGGAACCAGTATAGATTGGCTAGGGTCCATATTCTGTTATTATATTTAACTATTACTAATGCCATAAGGCCTTCTTTATCTTCATACTTCTAAATGATTTCTGGGTTAATCGCATTTGTTTTCCATAAAATTGTTACCCCTTTTGTCTTTGTCTTATAAGTGTATTGTGCCAATATCATATATTCTTTAGGATTCCATTTGTAATTGTCATTTGTTTTGAAATGATTTCCTTGAAGGAAGACAATTTGTGCTTTATTCAATTTTAAATATTTCAGTAGATTTGATCTCTTACTAGGATTGTTTAAGCCACTGGTTCTTAAAGATAATAAAGTTAAATCCATCTTAGGTTATTTAGACTATGTATTTTTTGTTTTATTGTGACTATTAAACATATTCCTCTGATAACTATAAAGTATATGTTTGAGCTTTTAAAGGAAATTATCAATTTAATACTTTGAGTGTTTACCAATAAAGCAATGTTTTGGTCAGGCATACTAAACATGTTTTTGTGAATTAACAAATTTAAATTAATAAATGTTAATAAAACTAAGATCCGCACTAGCCATGGAATGAAAATCATTCCTAATCTGATGGATAAACCTAAGTCCATCAGATTATCACTCATACCTTGACAATCCAGAACATCTGAGCTCCATAAATGGAATTATCATATGGAGAATATTTGTAATAGGAATAAGCAATATTTATATTATTTTGAACAGATATAGTACTATTGTAAATTATTCAGAATTCTAATACAATATAAATGTCTACTTATTGTATAAGCAATTAATATTTGCATGAAAGCTAGATGACAAGCAATTCAATCATAATAAAGTAGGATGTATCGTATATAAAACCTCAGTAAAAGATTATAGCAGACAGTTATTTAACATATTTACCCTTACTGATGAAGTCTTTCAAAACGTATTACTTAATATAAATAGATGGTTATATTTATACCTAATGTTTATAATACAATGTATTTTACTGGATATATCAGAAGTTATATTTCATTGTTTGCCAGCATTTAAGTAATCACTTGTTTGTTGCTAACTTACTTAAAGCATCAAGTTTGTTTTATGTGAACATTGATTAAAGTTAGTGCATTTTAATTATCAGTGCATCCCTCTTCCCCCCATTTCCTACACATAAGGATTTTCATATCTGTCATTTCTTATTATAAAATGAGTGAAATTATAGCTTAAAATCAACAAATTCACTTATTGTGATTAATGATTACAAGTTCCCTTTCCATATTCATAAATTGCCATTTTATGGCATATACTTAAATTTTTAGATTTAAATGGCAACATTCTATTTTGTATAATCAGCAAAGGTTAAAATGAGCGTCTATTGTCAATTTAATACTATTTGTCCAGAATATGATTGTTACATTCTGTGACATTTCAAGTTGAGGCTTATATTGTTTCTCTTGAACAAAGTTGTCAATTTGATGTCATGTATAAACATTAGTTACCTTGATAACTGCTTAAGTATTATATATGGTCAAGATGGGTTATAAAAAACATGACTTGTTATGCATATTTACTTATATAAGAAAATCATCATGCTTCCCTTGATGTTCAATGTGGTGTATGTCATTTATGACAAGATAAGACAGTAGTGTTATTATACACAAGCCCATGTTACTAAATCCTGTCTTTAATATCTAAATTCAGCAGACTGCTTCATCTTATATGACAATTCTATATTTTATGTCTAGATTTACTAAAATCATACATTACATAACTATTGTGTGTGTGTGTGTTTTTTTTTTTTTTTTTTGGCTGTTGCTTAGCTATCTGAGAGACCAAAAGCTGTAATGTTTATTATTATTATTAGCTCCTTCCAAGCATGTTTATACAGTCCATGGACTTTAAATTATGAGACACTTCTAGTTTATTATTTGTTATAAGTATATTTCCATCCTTACATACACACATATCAGTACTTCAAGCACAGGCAACAATAACCATCCAGTTTTGCCAGACTACCATTCACTAGTCCATGTGGTGTGTTTCCAGGCTGTTCTTAAAATATCCAAACCAATATTCCTGTTCCTGTCCTGTTCCATTTTACCAGCCTGTTACATGCAGTGGCCACTCTGCCAGTGAACCACTCAACATACTTTCCATTCCCACAGATATTTCCACAAAGGAAATCTGATGACTCTCTAGCACTCCTGGCTACCCCAAACACCCCTAGAATCAGCTATCCTCATATGCCCAACAAGTCCAAGCAAGCTCACCTCCCAGACCACTGCAAAGGGTTCTGCACAAGACTAAGTGCTCTTAGTCTTTCACAATAGCTCAGACTTCCACTCTTATGTAAGTCCTTAATGCGTTTGGACCAAAATACATTTTAAATATAACATTGTGCTTATTATTTATTATTTTTTTTTTTTATCAAGTATCAACTTAATGAGCTTAATGAAGTGTTGGGAGACCATCAATATGTGTACATGTGGTTTAAAGCAGCCCTTATTTATATATATATATATATATATATATATATATATATATATATATATATATATATATATATACTTTTTTTTTAAACCAAAAACATTGCCGAGAATCATCTTGGAGGCTCCTCAGAGCCATTAAGCATTATCTTCACTCTGTCTCTGTTACTATAGCAACCTGGGAGCATCTGTTTCTGTCAGTGTGTCTGTGTACTGCATACCAGAGGCTTGCGATGCACCTGAAGCAAAGCCTCACTTCACTTTAACTTCAAGCCTAAATTCCCTCCCTTTCACCGAGGCAGCAGCCAGGAAAAGAAAGTAGAGCAAACAGATAAAAAAAAAACCCTCCCAACAAACCGCCAAAACAAGAGATAACATATTTTTCAAGCCTTCCCACCTCTCACTCAGCAGATGTATAAACAATCTATTCTCTGCCAAAATATCCCAAATCACAGTTTTATCCACCCCCTACCCTGGAACCAGGTGAAAACACCAAATCTCTCTTCCTAGTACACAAGCATCAGTAAACCTCGATCACAAGCCACAAACCACAGCTTCCCGGAGACGAAAATGACAACATACAACAGCTGCCAGTCACAGCTGCATCCACACACACAATGTCAGGCTTAATCAAACAGCACTCAATGCTATGGTACCTGCCATAATTGATATTAATTATGTTTAGAATGAATAATAATGACAGTTGTACTAGCTGCTAGACATGGGTGCATCCACGCACACCATATCAGGATTGATCAAACAGCACTCAAAGCTATGATACCTGCCATAATTGATATTAACTATGTTTAGACAGAATAATAATGACATTTGTACTAGCTGCTAGACATGGCTGCATCCACACACACCATATCAGGAATGATCATGCAGCACTTGTAGCTGTGATACCTGCCATAATTGATATTAACTATATTTAGACACAATAATGATGACATTTGAAATAAGAGCTTGCTACTATTATTCAACCAGGATATACATGACATTTTTAAATCATACTTTAACTGAAGAAGGCATTAGTCTCCATGACAACATTTTTTTTCAAAACACTCTACTGTTGTTGCTAATATAATAATATGATGTCAATTTGTTACATTTGAGTCTGAACTCTGATGAATTGTATCTTGTTGAATTAGTTAATTAATTACTTAAATTATTATAAGTAAAAACAATGAAAAATGAACAAGATAAATATTCACTGAGTTCAAGTAAGGGAATAGGAACATCTATGTTTATATTATATGTTGTTTTGCTTGGCTTATATATAATGTAAATAGTAACCCATCTTGATATACCTTTGTTTGTGAAGAATTACTGGACTCACTAACTTTCTGAATAAGTCATTATTGTTTCTCAGTTGTTTAAGAAACCCTCCTTTTTTAAAATAAAAACAGATGACAAGTGATGTACCATATCAGTTGATACTTTGAGAGATGTAGTTGTAAGAGTTATATTTTTGGGACAGCTATCTTGGAATCAGTTTTTTGTTTCTTCTTTCTAGCATCAGTCTAAGGATTTGTTTCTTTTATTCTTTTAAGAGTAGGGGCCATCCATTCCATTTCTTCTGGGATAGACACTATGTTGTTGTTTTTGATGAACACAGTAGCTTCTTCTAAGTCATTAAAGGTTCTCATCTCATTGGCAAAAAGTATTTTATCTTGGCTGGAAAGGCCAGCTGTGCTTTAATGTTGTTTTGTTTCAACAGTTTTATTATTGGCCAGACTTTTTACCTTTGTTCTAGTATTCTGGGAGAATAATCATTGTCAAACCTTATCAGGCTTTGGTTGTATTTTAAGGGTGATTTTCTCCAAGCAGATTTTAATATTAGTTCCTTGTCCAGAAATGAAAGAAATTTTATAACTATATATCTAGGTGGAGTATTTATTGAGTTAGAAGCAGGTTTCCTCAGTGCTCTACGCGCTCTTTCAATTCCAAATGAAAGTCCCTCTTTCAAGTCTAAAAATTCAGGAATCCAGGTTGTTAGGAATGAAATAATGTCTTGTCCTTCAGTGTTTTCAGGCAGACCAAAGATCCTTATGTTGTTTTTCCTTTCCCTGTTTTCTAAGTCATCTATTTTGTTAAGCAGCCATGTATTCTGTTTATGCAGAAATTCTTTTTGGAATTCTTCCTATTTGAGTCTCCCTTCAATGTCATTTAGAGAAGTCTCTATATTTGTTATTTTTGTATGGTGTTGCTGTAATAGTTCCTTAAGAGTATCAGTCTGCTTTTGAGAATTTAATTTGAGGTTTTCTACATCATTTTTAAAGACATTCATCTTCAAAGATAGTTCTTGTAAGGTAGATGTCATCAATTGCAGTTCTTTTTTCAAAGCAGCATCGGGATGAGAATTCCTTGAGTTGTTCATATTCAGTGACTCAATATATCTCCAAGTTACTTGACAGGAAAACTTTTATATATCTCCCCAAAACTGATATTTATGTAGTTTAATAGTTTATCTATAGATTTCTGATGTTTAAATGTGAAAATAATAAATTTTTCCTATATTACTATACTAGTTTATGGAGCTCTCAAAATTCACTGCTCTCAGTTGGCCATCTAGGCTCCACCCCTCCAAAATCACTTTAAGTGATAGTGGAGAATTCCCCTTTCTCAGTGGTTGTGTGACCTCAGAGTAGATATATTTAAGATCGGTGGGTTGGAGACTGTTCCCCCACATTGGGGGGAGATGTGCAGAGCAGCTTGCTCATCCCTGCAAAAACAATTGGTTTTATATTTGCTAAAGTGATTTTGGCAAAAACTTTTTGCTGAAATAGTATTCAGCAAAAGTGTTGCTGAGAAATAAATCTGATTCTCCTCTACAAGAGGCTTAAGGTGTTACTGACTGAAGGCTCAAGCTTAGCTGTGCATTTCTTGGAGATTTTACTGAATGGTTTGTTTGTGTTATTTTTTTTCCCTTTTGTATAGCTGATATGTAGGATATTTTGAAGGCACTTTAATGTTTGTGGACATCAGGCTTGGTTTTAAGTTTTGTGTTTCCAAAATATAGCCAAATAATCCATTTATCCTTTACTGATGAGCTCAGAAAGAGGGCAAAACATAGCATATTTACAGCTAGTGATGATTGGCTTTATTGGCCTGAATGCAAAAGTAAAAACATAAACATTAAAAAGTGAAAAGTCATGGAAATTCAAAAGCCACATAGCTGAAACACTGTATGTCCTTAAGGGGCCATTTGCAAACATCCCATGGGCCCTCACTAAAGAAGGTTTAGGGTATTACACAATGATGACTCTAGCTTCACTGAGTCTTTATTTGAGTTTTTACTGAATGGATTGTTTGCGAGATCTTTTAACCCTGTAGTCTGGATATCATTTGAGATATTTTGCAGTTATTTTAATTTTTATGGACTTCAGGCTTGATCTTAAACTCTGTGTTTCCAAAGTACAGCTAAACAATCCAGTTATGCTGTATTGACAAGCTCAGAAAAAGATGAGGCATGGTGTGTCTGCAGCTAGTGGGGTTTGGCTCAACTGGCCTGGATGCACCAGCAAAGACACAAAAATTGAAAAATCATGGACGTTCAGAATCCATGTAGCTGAAATGCTTGTGTGTCCTAAAGGGGTAATTTGCATATGTCCCATGGACTTCTACTACAGGAGGTGTAATGTATTACACAGTGAAAACTAGCTTAGCTCTGCCTTGGAGTCTTTGCTGAGTTTTTTTTTTTTTTTTTTCTGTGTGACTTTTTTGGTTTTTCATTTGGATGTTCTTTGGGATATTTTGCAAAAACCTTAATGTTTATGGACATCAGAGTATAGGCAAACAATTCCCTTATACTGGCCTGACAAACTCAGAAAAGAGGTGAAATATGGCATGTCTACAGCTAGTGGGGGTTGGCATTCACCCATAAAAATTTAAAAGTAAGAAGTGGAGAGTTGTCAGCATTCAGTAGCCATATGGCTAAAACAGTGGTATATACTTAGGAGGGCATTTGCATATATCCTATGGGTCTCCACTACAGGATGTTTAAGGTGTTATACAGTGAAGACACTATCTTAGTTTGGTCTTTCTGGGAGATTTTACTGAATGGTGTGACCATTTTAACCTTTGGTTTCAGTGTTATTTGGGATATTTTGCAGTTTTCTTAATTCTTATGAATATTGGATTTGATCTAAAGTTCTGTGTTTTCAAAGTACAGCAAAGCAATCCACTAATATTCTAATGATGAGCTCAGAAAAATGGTCAGACATGGAGTAGCTACAGCTAGTGGGGTTTGGTTTTATTAACCTGAATTCACAAGTAAAGACTGAAAAAAGTTAAAAGTCATGGGAATTCAGAAGGCATGTAGCTGAAAGACTTGTATGTCCTTAAGGTGTCATTTGCATATATCCCATGGGGCCCCACCACAGGAGGTTTAAGGTAATACACAGTGAAGAGTCTGTCTTAGTTGGATTTTTTGGAGTTTTTACGGAATGTTTATTTTTTTCTCTGTTTGCCCTTTTTATCCATTTATTTGGTTTTGGAATTTAGACTTCTGGGTAGCAATTGTTTTGGTGTCAAAATTGATGGATGCACTTTTTCCTGGTAAACACAATTTCAAGAATGGCAGACATTAATTGGGGAGTCTACATTAATATTTGTTTCAGTTTGCACCTCAGATAGACTGCTGGTAGTGGACATTTAGTGGATATTTAATGTAAAAACATTGACCTTTTCCACTGTAAGAAATCTATGGAAAGCTTCCATTTTGAAGGAACTGGAATAAACTAGTCATAGAAAAAGTGTACTGGTGACAATGAGGAAAAGCATGGCATGCACTGTGAATGTTTACTGATAAATAAAAATAGGAAGCTTAACTGTATAGCACAAGGTCTGATATACAGCTTGTTGTTGTGAGTTCATAGGTTCATACTAGGCTATTTGCCCTATGGCATTTACAAGCCTAGCCAGAGTGTGTTTGGCTTTTGCCACCCATTTTAAAATGAATTTTGCTATGCCGTTTTTCGAGGTTAGTATACTGTGCATCTGTCTAACAGTGACACAGAAGTGATACCCGGAGTAAATCTATGATCTTCCATCCACTCATCAAGATTCCTCTTGAAGAGAGTCAATGAGGGACTCTGCCTAACCTGGACTGGGATTTTATTCCAGAGTGAATGGAGCCTCTGGGTTATGAATCTGTCCCTCCATCATGTCCTATTTATTTCAGTGCTGAGGTTCAAGTCTCTCAAGCGCATAGCTCGGTGGGATTTGGATTTTCTGAGGTGCAGCATGTCCATTAATTCCGGGTTGGACATGGCTTTATACGTCAGGCACAGATCGCCTCTGAGCAGGTGGTATGCCACTGAGTAGAGCTGGAATTTCTTTAAACGGGCAGCATATGGCATCTGTTTGAGCCCTTTGATCCTCTTGGTGAGGTACTTTTGGGGTCTTTCCAGTTGCTGCAGGTGTCTGGTAAGGTACATCCCAAAAGGGGCATTGTACTCAATTATGGGCCTGATGAGGGATGAGTAAAGAGGCACGGTGACCTCCCCTGATCTAGATGTGAATCCTTTCATGATTAGGTGGGCTATATAAAATGATTTTCTAACCACTTTGGCCACGTGGTTCTCGAATGAGAGATTGCTATCAACTTGGGTCCCCAGGTCCCTAATTACTTCTTCCGTACTTAATGAATTACCATCTAGGTGGTAATTTGTGGGCACTTTGTTTTTGCCAAAGGGGATGACTATACACTTTTTGGCATTTAGCTTGAGGCCATGGCTCTGGCACCAGTTGTTTGTTTCTATGAGGCCCTTTTGTAGGATGCTTGTGTCAGCTGGAGAGTCGATTATGGCACCCAGTTTGCAGTCATCTGCGAACTTGGTCAGCCACAGTCCTTCCGTGTTGGCCTGTACCTCCGAGAAATATATACCGAACAAGAGAGGTCCCAGGACTGAGCCTTGTGGGATGCCACTTGTAACTGGTTTGGAGTCTGACATGGCTCCAGCAATTCTAACCATGTGGGTTCTGTCCTTGAGCCAGTTTGCAACCCATCTAGTGACATAGGGGTTTATATTTAAGCTGGTGAGCTTATCTATAATGCCCAAGTGGGGTATTGTATCGAAGGCTTTTGCGAGGTCCAGGTACGCTGTGTGGACCACCTTCCCCTCGTCAATGGCCTTGGTGACTGTTTCAATAAATAGACCAGGTTTAAGAGGCAGGATCTGCCCTTAATAAAGCTGAACTGGGTAGGATCCAGTGTCTGTAGGTCCCCAATATCTTTATTTATGAGGTCCATGATGATCCTTTCCATAGCTTTGCAGACCAAGCTAGTCAGACTTATGGGGCGATAGTTTCCAGGATCCGTTGAGGCACCACCTTTGTGGAGACAGACCACTGTTGCTGTACGCCACTCTTTGAGTACATATCCTGTAGTAAGGCTGAGATTGAACAGTAGTTTTATGTTTGGGTTTAGTTCTTCTTGGAGTTCATGTAGGACGCAGCCCGAGACACCATCTGGTCCCATTGATGCTGTGTTTTTTGTTTTGGAGAGGGTGGCTCTTACCTGAGCATCTGAGATGTCAGGGGGGCAGCACACTGCTGGGATAGATATTTGCCCTTTTATTGGGGAAGGGGGGGAGAAGTTTGCGCTGAACCTGTCAGCTAGGATGTTGGCAATGTCTGTGGGTTCGGTGTATTTTTTGTCATTTTGGACTAATTCTGAGCATATCTGGGAATTCCCACCCAGGTTTCTAACATAACTAAAGAAAGCCTTGTGATTATCCCTAGTGTCCTGTGCAATTTTTCTCTCAAAGCTGGCCTTAGACGATTTTATGAGTGCCCGTAGTTTTTTGCTAATACTGATCAGAGATGCCTTCCCTTTTTGGGATTTTGCTCTATCATGTAGTAGCTTCCTCCTTCTATTGTATAGTTTGTTTATGGCTGGGGTCCACCAGACAGGGCGCCTGCCTTTGGAGGATTGGGTCTTGGTTTTGTTTGGGATTGCATGATCCATGCATTCCTGAAGGTGTTCATAGAATGCGTTTATAAAGGATTCTGCAGTCTGGGCCATATTTTCCACAGGCCTGGGGGCTTTGAAGGATTCCACCTCGGTTTTGAGTAGTGTGAAATTTGCTTTAGAGAAGTTTTTTACTGTGGTTTTCTGGGCAGGGGCAGGGGCTGGGGTCGGGTTGTGAATATCTAGTGAGATTAGTTTATGGTCTGATCTTACCAATGAGGGATACACTTCTGGTCTGGAGCATAGAGTCCCCATGTTGGTGATGATCAGGTCCAGTATGTTTTCCCCTCTTGTGGGAGTGGTAACAAGCTGTTCAATAGCATTTGAGTTTATAAATTCTAGGAACCTTTGGGCTAGGGTGCTGGAGCTAGAGTAATGCTCCCAGTCTATGTTTGGGTAGTTGAAGTCGCCCAATATAATGGTGTTTGGAGAGACCTTCATATTTTCCAGTGTTCTCAGGAAGGCCGAATGGGGTTCCTGGGTTTGGGAGGGTGGTCTGTAGCAGGCTATAAACTGGAAGGCAGTTTTACCCACTGTTAGTTGCACATGGATAGTCTCTGATGCTTCCTGCTGTGCCACCAACCTGGAGGTGTGGGTATCTTTGACGAATATTGATACTCCCTCCTTTTGTGGTTCGGTCCAAGTTTTGGGGCCGAAAAACATGGTATGAGGTATAACCTGGTAGTGCTGGGGTGCTCTCGGGAGCCTTGAACCAGGTTTCTGTTACTGCACAGATATCGATGTTCTCCATGCTAAGGAGAGTTTCAAGTGCATGCATCTTGAGGTTTAGACTTCTGGCATTGAGTAGCATTACTCTTAGTTTCTTATCCCTTGTGATACCTATAGAGGTGGGTTTGTCTTTTGAGCCTTGCCTAAAAGGCACTATGGGGGTGGCAAGAGCCTTTGCCAATATCCGAAAGCCCAGGGGTGACAGGTGCAAGCCGTCCCTAGCAAAGCATCGTGGCTTGTCGAGCATGTCATCCCAGGCTGACAGGCATTGGATCCCCTTTGAATGACACCAATACTTAAGCCAATTGTTGAAATTGATCATCTTGTCTTCATATTGTGGCATCATTCTTAGTGAGGGTAAGATGCTACTCAAGGTCAGGGTCATACCGGCCTGGGTTACATGCTCAGAGAGCTCCTCTATGTCTCTTTTCATGTAGTCCAGGGAGGTACTTCTCAGGTCATTCACACCAGCATGGACAATGACTGAGTCATATTTGTACTTGCCTTGGAGTGACCTGAGTGCTTGTGTTATGTGGCGGATCCTAGCACCTGACAGGCAGCTCACCATGACCTTCTCCTTGTTCAGCCTGGTGAGCGGGACGTCAGTGTGCCTGATGATAGAGTCACCTATTACAAGTGTATCAGGTGTGTTGTTTAGCCTTAAGGGCTGTGACTGTTCGGCACACTGGCTTTGTGAGCTATGTGTTGCACGTGTTTTGTTTTGGGGTAGCGGTTGCTTGGGTGTCTGCTTTGGAGGTCTCTGTTGCCTAGGCAGATTTTTATTTAGAGCCTCTGAGTATGTTTTTGTGTGTTTATGTGTTTGGTTTGCTGTCGTGGTAGGTCTATGTGAGACTGGAATTGTAGTGAGTGTGGTTTCCTTCTCCTCCTGACTGGTTACACCAGTACTGAGTTGAGAGAGCTTAGCCTCCAGTTTGGCTATATGGTTGCATCTCTCACATGTGTTGGAATTTGTTGGGAGGAGGAGAGGGTTGTCTGTGTACATGTGGCAGTTGTAACATTGCCTCAAGATTCCCAGATTCACCAGCTGGACCAGAGAGGAGATTGACAACTGACCTTTGGACATGCTAGAATAGTATTGGGAATTCCTTTATAATTGAAAAAAGGGCCAATGGGGAACAAGGTACTCAAGGGGAGTTTGTGAGGGTGTAGTGCTTTTAATTTTTTAGTGCTGACTTATATAATTGCTTTAGTGAGCAAGTGTCAGGCTTTAGAGTAGGAATAGGGTGTTTATTATGAGAACTAGATCAGTTCTAAGGGAAAAAATAAAGAGCAGACTTTGTGGAGCCAAGAATAGTTTAAACCCAATTAAGCAGCGTTGCCCGATGCTGGGCTATGTGCAAAATCACGCAAAGCCACGCTAAAGCGGGTTTTATACAGGGGGGACTTGAAAGAGCTAGAAATTGGCCCAAAACGGCCAATAGACTACCAGATTCTTGTGCTGGGAACACTCCTCCAGGGATAGATAGGCTGCTCTAAGCTCCCCACTGCCACTGGTGAACAAAGAAGCCTCCCTTTATCCAAGAGAGGAAATGGGCAACACAGAAATTTTCCAAAAGTCCAGAATATAGCAAAGCCTGTATTTGGACTACTCTAGGTCAGGAAAGACGGGAAACAAAGATATTTTTTTTTTTCTTTTTTTGCAACAAACAGCAGGAAAATGCAATAAATATGTAACACAGGCTAGCGCAGACTAGACTTCTGAAAATACAGATTTTATTAATAACTGAAGACAGCTTTGCTAAATCTTATTGAAATGCAGAAAAGTACACAATGCATATGTACAGAAGCACTTATTAATGTAGTTTCTTAGGAGTTTGAGTTAATCTGCTATAGCCCATATTCCTCCTAATAGTATTAACCATTACTCAGCAGCTCTTCTCATTGTCTTTATTTGGTTGGTACTAATTGTACCTCACTGATGGTGCACCAAGGAAACATATACATGCATTCCACAGAGTAGGAGGAGTGGGCCTGAGAGCCACCACTACTAGGTTAGCTTAGATTTTCCTAAACTCCTGCACATGCCCAGTAGGTATACTTGTGGTGGACCACCAGATAGCACAATGCTAATCTGGTGCTCAACTCTGTGAACATTGAAAGTCTGCAGACAACCAAGCACTTTTGCACATTTCCATTGGAAATTTTTACAAAGCATATGTCCTAGAAATGCACATCACACATCTGCCTCTGAGAGAGATGAATGGCTGATGCCACTGCATTACTCACCTTCCTTGATACCACTTCAGCAAGCATGTGAGAGCAGCTAACTAAAGCTGCATCATCTAGGTCATAGTCAGAGCTTTATTTATCTATACCACAAAGCTCCAGTATTGTACAAAGAACTGCTGAGGCTACATTTAGAGTACAATGCATGTACTAGAGGTTAAATAAAGAAATGAAAGTCTCATTAGCAGAAGATGTGCAAAGAAAACTAACCACAATAATGAATGGACCATACAGATTTGGATATGAAAAAAGACTTGAACTGATGAGCATTCATAGTAGTGAAGTTGAAGATGAAGAACAGTTGGTGAGACAAGGGCATACATGTCAGCCAGAACAAGGATATTTCAAACTAGACTTCTGAAAATACAGATTTTATTAATACATGAAGACAGCTTTGCTAAATCTTATTGAAATGCAGAAAAGTACACAATGCATATGTACAGAAGCACTTATTAATGTAGGCCTTTTTAAGACATGTATTATAGCCCATCTAACAACAAAAAAAAACATAAAAAATGCATGCATGTGCAGTGCATTTTGGGTACCGCATTATATATAAAACAACTAATGACATCTATATAAGTTGATACGGCAGGTAAAATATATATCATATCTAAACCACAAAAGAGAAGAGTAGGTAGTCTCAAGCCTCATTAACATTGTTACTCAATTTCTTACATACTATTATGTCTGTTTGTCCTTACTTGGGAGAGACTCAGACATCGGTATGATATTTAATTTGCTCAGGATCTCATAGGCTTCCTTCTCCTCACATTCTGTCCAGTTCCTTCCTTTTAGCTTTTATCTGATTGCATTTGATCATTAACAAATCAGTGTGCCTGACAGTTTTCTGTTTTCCTTACATTATCCCACAGAATCCTCTGCCTGCATTTTCCAAACTCTCACCAGCAGGAGAAGGAGATGAGTATCAAGGTGCAGCAACAGAACCAGGCAGCAGTGAGTGGTGATGAAAGGAAGAGTGAGAGATTTCCATGCTGGAACCAAATGTGATGAGTAGAGCAGGAGAAAAGTGGTCAGGAGGAGGTGCTGTGCTAGATAAAGGAACAAAGGATAAAAGGGTCAAAAGACAGAAGAGGACTGTAAAAAGAGTACAGTAGGAAAGTGGGCAGGAAGAGGTGCTCTGCCTGATGGAGGAGAGAAGAGCAGAGGGTAAAAGGGACAGAAGGAGTAAGAGGACTGTATAGAGAATGGATACAGGATGGGAAAGGTATCATAGTCATCACAAGGAATGAGGCAAATAAAGACAACGAGAAGGGCTGGGGAGTAGTGGTATTGACAGGACAGAGTTTGTAGATAGGACAAGTGGAGGCAGGAGTTAGGAAGTAGAGGAGGTGAGTACCAGTGCGGAGAGGATGAAGACAGGCTTGAAGTTTAGACATACAGTCTTCAATGTGATTAAGAGTTTTTGGTAAGAAAAACATGAAAAATTAGATTATATTTAAATCAGTTTCAGCAATCAAGTTTAGCAAGATATGGGATGAGATGGCCAAAGCTATCGCCAGGGGAGAGGGGTGTTAGGATGTATGTAGACCTCAATGACCTGACAGAGAAATAGCTGAGGTATTAACAAGTAAGAAGTGAGAAAGAGAGAGAGAGAGAGAGAGAGAGATTTATTGGAGAGATGCCATTCATTTTTACAGGCACCATCCAGAGCTGCAGGAATTTAACTCCTCATGTTGAGTTTCAAATCCACTGCTGGCCATGTTTAATGTTCTTCATATGAAATACTGAATGGATGTCAAGCCTCCGAGATAAATTCAATAAATTTATATGCACAGTTCAGGTAACATTTCAGGCATTTATTACAAAAAAAATTTCTGACATTCTTCAAACCAAGAACTAAGTTGAAAAATGACATCCCAGACTTTAAGAAAAGTAAAAGAACATACTTTGAATACCCACTTTACTGCAAACAAGAAAACAAACAAACAAAAGTTAAATACTTTGAACTACAGGTCTTTGTCTATATCAAAGAAAGTCACTCAGCTATCTCTTTATGGGAAGAATGGCTCTCTGTATTAAATTCATTATACATATGTGTGTACGTTGTAGAATAATTGTACATTTGATCAACATTACCTCAAGAAGTCTGACATTACTAAAATAACATGGATATTAAACAACCATTACAAGAACTCAACACAGATTTATTGGCTCATAACTGACCTTAGACTCATTATGATATTTATGCTAGTCAAGGCAGGACAATTATGTAAGTTGCAGTAAAACCTAACAGAGCTTAAAGGTAAATCCAACAACAGCAATATTTAATGTGCTTCAAAAGAATTGGATACAGAGAGTTTGTCGATAATTTCAGTATAGATTTCTTATGTGTCTGCTGGCTCATCGTTTACATAGCCTACAGAGCTATTTAGCTTAATGTGATTATACGCCCTGTTGCTATGAAATTTTGTAAAGCAGTAGATAAAAAATATAACAATGTAACTATAACTGCAACTAGAAAATGCTGGAAGTTTTTAGTCTGTGCTTTCATATTTACATTTTGGAGTTTTGGAGTGGTGCACTCTTCTTCTCCAAGAAAGACAATAGCTGAAATGTGCCATCTTGTATTTTCTGTTTGTGGCAGATCATTTATCATGTCATAAGAATGCAGTTTTGAATATCATGTTAAATGAAGAAAGAATTTATAACTTTTGGGAACTTCAATACCTTTGAATTCTCATTACACTTTTAGGAAAAAAATACTAAAATATGTGCTGATATATGTACTGTTGATAAAATAAAGTTTTCATAGTGGTCAAAGAGACAAAGACTCAAAAACTGCATCTATTAAAACCACAAATAAAGCTGCCTAAGCTGTGGTTAAGACTGCACCTCCTGGTCTAGTTTTGTCTGCAGCTCCATATATCATCCTATCATCTATTGTGCTGCTATCCATTTGTAATGCCTGCTTGAATCCATCCTCCTTGTCTCTGTCATATGCTTCCTCAGGTGATCTAACACAAGTACCATCATTCCACTGAATGTGCTCCATTGTTGCCTTTCATTGTGGTTATTCATTCTGTTGATAGCCTAGTACCTACCTATGAACCTAGAACTTTCTTGGGTGGCGTAAGCCAAGGAACCTTGTTGGCTAGGCTTACTTAGGCCCTTGGGCCAATAGCCTAGTACCTATCTATGAACCTATGAAGAACTTACTCTTTGGCTTGTTTTATAGTTACAGTAACTAAAAATTTCTGCTGCATCTCTGCATTCAACTTGTAATGTTTCTCCTTTGGAATACATGATGTGCACTGATGTTGGTAATATGGGTCTATATTAAAATCTCGAAGTCTGACAATATCGAATACAATATTGTCGACACGAGAATACTGAAAGTGCACTACATCGAACGTTTAAATGGAAAATCTCCATAGGGGGAGATTTCCATTTACTTCAATGTAGTGCATTCTCAGAGTTGGTATATTTAAGTAGGGGGGTGTAGGGGGTGCAGGGGGGCATGCCCCCCCCCCCCGCTTACACACAATTGATTTTTTTTTTTAATTTAGTATTTTTTTTTGTTTTTGATGGTTTAAGACTTCGATCACTAAAGTTCGATCTTTAGTGATTCAAAGTTTTAAACCTTCGAGATTATAATATAGACCCGGTAATATTATCTTATTAATAAACTACACCTGAGCTATAATACATCATGCCCCATGTCACATGTAAGCAATAGCTTCTAAAGCAAATTTTCCATTTCGCTCTTCTGCATTTTTCCTCTGTAGTCTAAAATGCCACAAGTGGTTCCATTTACTTACACCACAGATTAGATATGACAGGACTGACTTGCTAAAGGTAATGAGCTGAGGAGACTCAAGCAATGATAATAAGGCAGAAATGGACATTTTATTCTTAGCATACTCAGTCTTCCTGGCTTGTCTAAAATTCGGTATGTTGATATGCTGCAAATATTTCTGTAGTTCACTTCTGCCCAGTCTCTTTTCAGACTGGTGTCTCATTATCTTTAAGAATGTCAGATATATGACTAATCAGAGGTTGTGTAAGTGACTTGTTCACTGTTCTGAATTTCTAATCACTCGTCTCCTGTTATGCCATAATAAGCTAACAGCTTCTGCTGTACTCAGATGATATTATGTTATTCATGTGAAATTAATTGTAGTCTCTCATGTCTGATTTCTACCTGTAATTCGCAGTGAGTATGTATGAAAAGGCAAACTCATTCTGACAAGCAAGTTTAGTTCATCCTAAGTAGATGGCAGGAAATACTTCAGTTTTCATATGCAGACTTATCACTTTTTATCTATTAAGTATTTTATTTATTATCTGTTTCTGTCTGTCAGTACAGAGAATGAACAAACTATGTAGGGAATCATTGCATCTGTAAATGTATAGTGCACTGATGGTCATGTTAACAAGGTCTTCAAACAGTTCATCTTGAGCACTACCCTTCCACTCTGTGTTGAACTGATTTTAAGATAAAAAAATAATTGATTTGCTAGTCTTTAAAAAGAAGCATATAAAATTAACAATGAGATCATTTGGATTTACTGACACAGTAAAATAAACTAGAAAGCCAGTAATTTAAGTAAAAATATATTTGTTTACATGCATACTTACACAAAATAAAATAACGTATTTTATGTTTCCAAGATGCAATAGTCTTCCTTCTGACAGTTTAAAAAGAGTGCCATGAACTTTTAATGATCAAGTTGGTGGCAGTTCCAAATCTGAATTGCTCTGAGTCCACTGTCTGACAAAAAACCTTCTGGTTGTCCCATTATATCTAACTCTATATGTCACTTGGATGTCAAAGCTTCAAAATAATTTTATTTTGAGTAGCTTCTAAAAAGTCTACTGCAGAAGTATTATATTAGTATGACTTTCTTGCCAGGTCTGATCTTTTTAACTCATTTCTAAAACTGAGGGCATACATTGCCTTTACACACAATTCTTTGATCTTATTATGCATTCTGGAATGAAAATCTCTAACCAGGCCTAAAATATGCATTACACCAGAAAGACAAGAACAAATCATTTCAGGTGTAATGCATATTTCATAAGCAAGATGTTGCCTTTCCATAAAACAGTGATTTTTTTGTTTTTGTTTATTTTGTTTTTATCAGTTAAGTGAAAACTGAAGCTAATGCTTAACACAACAAGAATGATTTAATGAGGTGTTTCTTCAAGTAAGTTTTATCTGTAGTTGTTCAAAAGAACTATGGTGCTGGTGAGAATGAGAATTTAATTAGATGGGCATATGTTAATTGTATGAAGTATGTTCTTGCATTCTGGCTACTGTGTCCTCACAATGCTAGCCCTTTCTTACTACTGGTAGCTATATGGTAACTCTCCTCAGCTGCTGTCCTCCACTCAGCAACTTTTTGCATCATTTTCTAATCTATTT
The DNA here is from genome assembly GCF_019279795.1 of Protopterus annectens. Taxonomy (NCBI): domain Eukaryota; kingdom Metazoa; phylum Chordata; order Ceratodontiformes; family Protopteridae; genus Protopterus; species Protopterus annectens. The sequence continues at coordinate 89,416,850 of NC_056734.1, forward strand.
CCATGATCATACTAGATGACTGATTGGCAGTGTAATCAATTATAGCACATACCTAGGGTGTTGATGCCTCTAAATTAAACATAATACATAAGGCAATCCACCCGCCTTCTCCGAAGAACTCTTAGAATTCATGATTTATACTTCTGTGTTTAGTGGGCTTTTTATTTTACTTAAGCAAAGTCTAGCTCACTTGTAAAATTCAAGAGATACCTTTAGACAGACTTCAGATTATATGTAGTTAAATAAGCAAATAGAAACTTAAAAAATACCACGGTAAAGACAGTCATCAAGATAAAACATAATGTCAGAATTTTATTCCATGATCATAATGATACAATCCTTCTGAAACAGAACCGTGTACATCAATAACATTATAAAGAAATCAGCAGATCTGTGTTTAACCTTAACCTTGTCTTCAGCATAATTGTTTTCATGGCATTCTATAACAGTCTGGCAATTACAGATCACATCACTGATGTACAGTAATAAATTACAATAACACAACTTTTATTTAGCCAAATAAATGTTAGTTTGTAGTAAATGAAATGTAACAGGTTCTAGCAAATAAGGAGAACATGGGCACAAGTTTCATTATTTATGTGCATTACAGAATAACTCAATATTTTGAAATTGTATCTGATGCAAGGTCCTTTTTATGGCTAGTAATACATTTCTACCAGTGATGTTACATACAAGGTTCTTGTTATGGCCTGAAATACATTTCTACCAGTGCCTTCATTAAGCTGAGATCTTACCTCAGTGGCATCTCAGAGAATCCACTCAGTAATATTTTGGAAAACTGGGAAACTCCTTACATTAGAGCTACATTACTCACCCATTTTACTCAATTCAGGGATAACAGCTAGCTGGGATTGAGCTTCCTTCTGAAGCTCATTATTACTGTCATTTGTGCTCCACATTGAACTTTATTTTATTTATTTATCCTTTTTGACTGGGTTAGTCCCATTAGGCTACTGACTTCTTTTTGGGGACACCCAAGGTGGCATATATACTAATGGGGGAATTTTTGCCAGAGCATTTGGGAACTTTCCCAACTGTTTTTGATAGGTGCTATGGAATCTTTTACATCCACCTTAGCTACCAACAAGTGAAACAAATGGAACCTCAGTTTCACGTTTCATCCAAAGGATAGTATACACAGGAGTGTAGCACCCCCCTTATGTTGTATTGCATTGTTAGCAATCTATCCACCTCATGTGGGAAGAGAACCCACAACCTTCTGCACCAAAGACAAGTGTGTTACCTGTTGCATCACTGACACTAAACTGAGCCTTGTATTCAACCATTGTTTTTATTTCTATGGCATTTTCTGTGTAGTCTTTTTGATATATTCTCAACTGTCTGTATAAAAGTAAAGGCATGAGAGACATAGTGAGAGCAAAATATACTTTGTATTTCCACCAATGGACTCACCACCACCTGAATGCCAGAATACACTATCCCATCAACAAGTTACTATTGTTGCATTACATTAATAACAAAATAAGAATATATGCACTAAATAATGATAGACGTCAGTGCAGGCATTGTAAATCCAGCAGCATTCACAAGAATAAGTCCAACAGCTGTTCCTATTGAGAATGAAAGCTACAGCCACCATGATCACTGCTCAGCTAAGTGGAGAAAACAAACCTGTGAACAACTGGAAGACAAGCTTCCACCCTCCCAAAAGTGCATATAACAAGACAAAAAGTGAACTAGCAAAAACTTTTGAAAACAAAACATGACTCCAAACTTCCTACTGGGATGTCAGCAATCTGTAGATGTTCTCATGAAAACAGTAGGATGCATGCACAATCCTGACTCCTAAAAACAAAAAAGAAACACAGAACTACAGTAACCATAATGCACTGTACAAATACTGGCACTTGCATGTGCCATGCATACATAGTGCATTATAAAGCCACTATCAGCCACAGAAGACTATGGCAAAAGACTACAGAGGCAAGACATTCTGAGATACAGTGCCATTATTTAAAAAGTAAGTGACTACAGAGGCAAGACATTCTGAGATACAGTGCCATTATTTAAAAAGTAAGTAAGTTCCTATGAGCATTGTGCCATAGAAAATCAGCTCCTGTGTGTGGCTATCACTGGTTTGTCCATGGTTAACATACTAATTTTATTACTTAGGGTTCATGCAGTCATCCAGCTGTGAGTAAACCCAGCATTACCTCCTCCTAGTTGTTGATTATTGCTAAAATATATTAGGTCCAAGTTTGAACTACCTTGAAGTAAAGTGAATGAATACCTACTAACTAGAGATACAGGGTCAGAGTTTCTACATTGAGGTGAGCACGGGGAGAGCAGCCACCCTGCAAAGACACTTTCAGAAATGGAAGTGGTTTCTGCATTGTGCATGCTAAGTTGGATGGTATGACAACATGGTCAGGCAGTCCGGTGGCACTGAGCTCCACAGAAATACAGATCCTAACTGTAGATGTTCACTTCATTTGCCTTTCCTGAAATAAGAACTTCTAGGTATATTCCACTCTTCCTACTATTCATTTTGGCCACTTGTCATCAACTTGTAGGTTGGCCCATCCATCTTGTAAGGATTAGAGAATGCATAGGTTACAGAAAATGAAACCCAATCAGATGCTCATAGCCATATCCCTCCAAAAATATAAGAAAATAAAAATGTTTCACAACAGAGACACCTGAAGGACCATACAATTTCCACCGCAGGTGCTAAAAGAGATATTAGCAGCTTGCTGATGATCACATTCACTGTCTTCCTTCCCATAAAGTTGGTTGTGCATTTCATGCCACCTAATAACACAAACAAGGACCTTCTCAATTGAAAAACAATTAGAGTAGGATTACTAACCTTAAACAGAAAATAAATATTAGAACAGGTGTCTCAACCTGTGGTGGTCTTCAGATATGAATTAGTGGGGAAGAGAAATAGGAAGGGGGGTTAGATAAAAATATGGAAAAAAAGATTAAATTGCAGAGGAAGAAAAGGTGGAAGGGAAGCATAACTATGTCTGAAAAGTAATGTGATGTTCTTTTCTGAAGTAGTATCGTGAGAACCAGAAGAACAGTACAAAAAAATACTGTATATGTTTCCTGAAGACAGAGAAGAATGCAAAAATGTGAAAAAGAAATTATTGGGAAAGAAAAATGAGGTTTAACCCTTAAAACTAAGACTTACATTTTTACATCACATTCAGTTACATTTAAGTAAGTTACTATTTACTAACAATAAAATATCAGACAGTGATCATAATGTATCAGTGTTCATTTGCCAGGTAAGTAACTTGTTTAAAGTGAAGCATAAATATATCAGGTAAGTAATGTAAAAGTGAAGCGTAAATGTGTCTAATAAATAATGTGGGGATGCTAGACTGAAGCAGTATCATGAGAACCAGAAGAACAGTAGCAACTAATTCTGCTCAGTCCATCTACTGAAGCCATAGGTGCCATAACACAGGAGCAGACCTGTAAAAGAAAACTTCATAGCCACCTTAACAAATCCACAGGTGTAAACGCTGGAATGGAATGTGTGTGTGGTAGGTGTGCATTGCCTAAATATGATATAATTCTTGCTCCTTAGTATATCCTTGGTGTACAAAAGTAAAATACTTCTCCCCATGCCCCCACAGGGAGTCAATGTCACCTGTGCATGCTGAGTATGCCTTATAGGTGCTCATGTGAGTGCATAAGACTGACAGGGCCTCTTTGCGTGACTTGGCCTACAGCCACAGCACATAAAACAGCTATTTGGCAATATTCATTGCTTGTTGCTGGATTAGCATTACTGCCATGCTAGAAGCTTCAACTTTATGTAGTATAAACCCCTGCAACTTCCATAAACATCATCAAGCTACAGAAGATTACAGGCAGACAATCTCCCATGCTTGTTGAAAGGAAGGCTCAAGTTTCTTTACTGAAGACACTTGTTTATAAGCTAAGCTAAGAGTGCACCTTAAAACATGTCATTACCTACTGCCTTCCCATAAAATGTTTGCTTTTAAGCTGATTGCTATTGTGCTGTTTTTTTTTTAATACTGAAACTTAGAGGTGTACTCATGTACAATACTGTAAGGTGTTACAAGTATCAGGGGGCGTTACTTGACATGGAAGGGTGCAGGTGTAATAGCAGTGGAGAAATACAGTCCATAGCATATAGTATTAACAATGCCTGTCCTTGTGAATGTTCTCCATTGTAGTAATGCATGAGAAATCTGGATGGTGGAATGTTGTAAATGACATCTATACTATTGATGGCCAAGGGAGAAATTATCAGTCAGTCAGATACTGGGCCACTGAGATGATTAGTGCTGCAGAAATTCATGCCACCCCTTGGCACAGGAGCTGAAGACAACAGGAGGTAGCGTGTTGACTAAACCGCCTTTATCAGAGACAGTTGAGTTCCTTGCTCTCTGCATAGGGTTCTGTGTCATTCAGAGGCTATGGTGGTGTCCTGGATGCAGGAGCTGAATTTCACCTCTCTTCAAGAATCTCTATCAGAGCTGCATGCTCCAGGTGTACATCTTTACTTGAACAAGTATTACCACACTGCGTAAAAGTTTTGTGTAGTGCAGATTAACTGTGGTATCACATTCCTTTTATGAGCATTGGAGCTTTAATCTTGGAGACAATTAAATGATCTATTATTCAGTCCTACCACTATAGGAAATAGTATATATTCATTCACAGGGATATAGATATATCAAGCAGACAAACTTTGGCATGGTCAGGGATCACAGTGTCATCTTGGGTATGGGCAATGTGGAACCTAGATATCCTCCCCAGTCAGTGGACATACACTTTGTCCCTATGGAACCCATCTCAGAACAAAGGTTGACACAGAGGGGAAAGAAGTCACAGGTATGTGTTCCCAGGAAGGCATGTCTTCCACTGTGGTGCAGTCCCCCTTGGTTGTCACAAGCCCCAATAAGCATGAGAAAGTCAGGGGTAGACATTATGTCAGTGGTTGAACATGCAAGGGTACAACCACCTTCCTGAAACCTAAGCTAGCTATGACACAGAAAATTAGCAGGGCCACCATACAGGGACAGGCTAATAACACCAAAATCTTTGCCAAGAAGGTAGGTGCTCTTTGATGGGGTGCATGTGATGACCAGTAAGACTGCATGCAGACATATGTGACATCATGAATATGTTGTGTAGGTGAGTTGCATAACCAAGGTCTCCTTGTGCGTATAAGGATTGTGGTAGATGCACGTGCTATGGCTTCTGCACATTTGTCTCCAGTGGTGAAGGTCACCATTGATGGATGAAGCAATGGTCAGGCACTCATTATCCAGTGTGGAGGAGAGTAATGCATGATGTGCATGTCCATCAGGATGGTGTGCTTATGCTGCACTGATGCAAAGTAGGGGTTATTGCTCACATTCAGACAGTACACCTTCCTCTAGGCAAGATTTGGATAGTACCTGTGACCTCACAAAAGAGGGTACTCCCATGAATGAATGCATGCTCAGTCTGAACATACATCTCTTGTGGTTAGCCTGAACAAGTATGTAAGATCTCACGATAGTGTTACAACATCTGCTGAGGCTGTGTTCCACTGCATAGCACCATGTAAGATTCAACCATATCTACACACGCACACACAATGGCTTGTGGATGACACTAAATACAGTGACCCCCCCACCACCACCACCTATGCAAGTGATGATAACTGTGCTCTCTCCTAGCATTGCTTTACCTGAGCAGCCTGCATCTGCTACAAAATGTGGGCACTCAATGCATAGAAGAGAACAGCCTGGGTGAGGGTTTGCATGCATCACTTTTTCTTTTCTGTCTAGTGACTTAGTTTGACCCATAGTTATGAATCAGCAGCTCCTTGTTTGCCACTGCTATGTCATACTGCACCCCCAGTCACCTTGCATAATCCTCATCTCCAGCTGGTTCCAACACAGGGTCATTTCATCAAGACTGGAGACATGCACTTGTTGCTTGAGAGCTATAATTGACTCTCCTGCTGACACAGACATCCTCCAAAAGGGTCTCAGTAAGACGGATACCTGGTGTCAAAATCATGGCCTCAAGCTAAATGCCAAAAAGGGCATAGTCATCCCCTTTGGAAAAAACAAAGTACCAACAAACTACCACATAGGTGGTAGTCCCCTAAATACGGAAAACATAATAAGGGATCTGGGGACCCAAGTAGATAGTAATCTCTCCTTTGATAATCACATTGCCAAAGTGGTTAGAAAATCCTTCTTCGTGGCCCACCTAATCACAAAAGGGTTTGCATCCAGATCAAAAGAGGACATTGTGCCCCACTACTCATCACTCAATAGACCCATCATAGAGTACAATGCCACATTTGGGATTTACCTTACAAGGCACCTGCAACAGCTGGAAAGACTGCAGAAGAACCTCACCAAGAGGATCACAGGCCTCAGACAGATGCCCTATGCAGCTCGACTGAAGAAACTCTAGCTGTACTCGGTTGCATACCGCCTACTCAGAGGTGATCTCTGCCTGACATACAAGGCCATATCCAACCCAGAATTGATGGACATGCTCCACCTAAAGAAAACCTTATCCCCTCAAGCCACACGCTGTAGGGATCTAAACCTCACCACAACAATAAATAGGTGTGCTGGAGAGATAGATTCCTGTTGCAGTGACTTCCCTTGCTTTGGAACAAGATTCCAATCTAAATTAGGCAGAGCTCCTCGCTAACACTCTTCAAGAGAAACCTTGACGAGTGGATGGGAAACAAAGTATACCCCGGGGATCACTTCAGTGGCTCTGCTGGACAGTGGCACAGGGAACTAATCTAAGGGGTGGCAAAAGCCAACACATTCTGGCTAGGCTTATAAATGCCTTTGAGCAGATAGCCTAGTACCTACCTACCTATGAACCTAAACATGTCTTTTAGGGAAAGAGGAATAGGACAAACTTAGAGCCATATGAAACCTTAAGTTTACTTTCATGTTGTGGAAAAATACTGAAGAGGATACTATTGGATAAGTTATTGTCAGAATCAGAGCCAGATCTAGCACTGGGCAATCTAGGTACTTGCCTAGGTCCCACTCACTTGGGAACAGACTGCCACAAAATTTAATTCAAATAAACATTACACTTCTTCTTTAAGAACACACTCTGTGTGCATTGCATGTCTTCTTTAGTAGCATCTGTGCATCTTCATACTAAAGATACATGCATATTTAAATAAAGGAACTCTGGAAGCACGAGATTTTTAAGGATGGAGACAGACATGAGTGAACATGAAGAAAGGTGAGTGTGTGTGTGTGTGTGTGTGTGTGTGTGTGTGTGTGTGTGTGTGTGTGTGTGTGTGTGTGTGTGTGTGTGTGTGTGTGTGTGTGTGTGAGAGAGAGGTGGTCTTCAGTAGGCAGAACACACATTTGACAATGACTTGGGTTTGTGACAGGGCATAGCTGTAGCCAATGTTTGCCATTTTCTGGGATTTGTGATAGGTGTCATTAACTACGGCTCCATATCATATCCAGGAATGCCAATGAGATTCCCCCTAGTTAATAATGACCACACATAAACTGCTGATATAAGCTGCATGTGTGCCATAGGTGGGAATCAGTGGTACTGCCGGAGTGACCTGCAGACACATTGCATATTGCACCTTGTGCATTACAGACCACCTAGAGGTTGATGGAGTGTAAAGCTTTGCAGTTAGTATACCTTTTCTTTTGTCCTCCCAGGTGGGGCCTTTATTGCAATGTGGGTGGAGTCTATAGCCCCCAGCACTTCATGGAAATGAGAAATAAAAAAAAAAAATCCTTCATGATGCTAATGCACTCCTGACTGCTGCATGGAAACCATATAAGCTCCTCCACATGCTGTAGCATAGCATTGAGGAGTTAGTACAGCCTCCTTGAGCCAGATATCTGGGATGTGACTGCTGTGTCTCCTCAGATAGTATTCACAAACTCACTCATACCGTGGTATCCACAGGGACAAGTATTCCACTCATCCTACTGTTTTCAAATGAGGGTGAATCTATCCACATGATACTGGTTCATAATCTCATTAACACAGAGGACATGAAACGATAGTCCAGGCAGATAACTTGATACCTGCTAGATTTGTTTCAGACTTGGAGACCACCTATGGCAATGACATATAACACAATAGCTACCAGAAGCAAGTTCAGTCTGGTGCATATATAGGTTTATTAATGCTTGGGATATCTATCACAATATTCTGTGACTCACCTCCAATAACTCCAGGATTTTACTACAGTCATTAACTCTGGACCTAACAACAAATGTGATAACATATATATATATATATATATATATATATATATATATATATATAGGTTTACCTTCATAATGTCACAGATGGTTTGTGCGACAAACAATTGAGTGAAAGCACACCTGCATAAATCCATAATGTCGCTTCACAGATGTTCGAATGGCTGAATTGCAAAGGCATTTTGCCATTCAAATGAAAAACATATTTTCGGCATCTGGATTCCATTAAGTGAGTTTCAACATAGTGCCGCGAACACGTTCTGAAATTCGCTCATATGGTTCGATGTTATGCACGATTGCACTAACCAGTTGCGACATTATGAAGGTAAACCATATATATATATATATATATATATATATATATATATATATATATATATATATATATATATATATATGATCACTACATATTCTCGAAAGTTTGAAATACTGAATTTCAAACTTTTGTGACTATATAGCCGAAACCCCTAATTACTGAAAGACTAGAAGCGCGAATTTCAAAATCCCAATCATCGGGAGTTTGACATTCGTGCTTTTGGTGTTGCAGTATGGTGAAAGGTCAGGTAAGTATCTATGTTTAAATGTGTTGGTAAGGGTTTAGTCTATAAGTGTGTATTGTGACTGTGATGTGTGTGCGCGAGGGGAATGTAAGTGTGTGGTGGCGTTTCGTGTGTTTGTGTATGTAGTGCGACCTTGGAGTTAGAATATTTAAGTAGGGGGGGTGTGGAAGGCACAGCCCCCCTGCTTGTCTCTAGTTTAGGTTTGTGTGTTTGTATTCTGGGGGACGGTGTGTGTATGTGTGTGGTGTATGTTGAGTGTAGTTTTCGGTAGTTTGAATTTTGTGGTTTTGATGTTTCAGTATTTTAGTGTTTCGGGCATTTGGTCTCAGGATTTTGGGCATCGGTAGTTTGGGTTTTCGGGATTTAGTAGAGGTTCCATATATATATATAGATAGATATATAGATAGATGTATATATAGATATATATATATTGATATATATGCATGTATACACACATTCTCATCTCTGAATCTCTCTGCAATATTATTTACCCTCATTTCCATTCATGGATACATTAATTTTAATAATTTAGCTCATTATCATCTCATTATACCACCATCAGTATACAATGCCAGCCACAGGTTTTCCTCAGCCTCCTCTTCTTATGCTCTGTGGGCCTCTGAATCACTCATACTCTCTGCATGGCTGCTCTTCTTGCAAAATTGCTTGTGGATGTATAATCTGTCTTATACAAATACCTAGGTGATATATCATACAAATACAATTTAATCTTTTTTACTGGTACTCTAACTTTACAGCTCAATATTTCTTGATATTTCTTATTCAGATCTTTGTCTATGTCTAGAAAGACAGACTCTCTTTTCTGAACTTTTAGTTTTGCTGTATCCAGATATCTCTTTATTTTATTCATTCCTTACCTCATTCTCTTATTTTATTTCTACACCAGGTTGAACATTTTCCATATAGAAATGCTTTGAGTTAGTCCCATACTTCACAGCTGTCATTGAATAAATGGCAAAAATAAATTTCCTAGCTGTGTTAGCACTAGCTACTTAATGGTGTAAAATATGCCTCTTGGTGATTTTGTTGTGTTAATTAATGTTGCAAAATGGGTATGGGTATTTGATAGTGACAAGTGGGTTGAAGGCCTGACCTACTCTGACTTATGCCAGGAACCCATGTTAATGACCCAGAGGGTTGTATGTGCCTTTGTCAGCCAGTGTGTGCCTACCATAAATCCCAGCAGCCATAGGTTAATAAACTACTGGCTGACCAGTGTCCAGTTGCCCAGCTTAGGTTACCTGGGATAACCCTGTTGAGTAAAGGATGGAAGTAAAACCCATCAGCTTACTATGTATGAACTAAGAATTGCCACACTCAGTGTAGGTTCATTGAAAGGACACAGCTTGGAAGTGGATGACATTATGTAAAAAGGAGGCTGGAGATCTTATGCATCCGGGAGACAAGACTGATGGGCAGTGTAGCAATGCCACTTGGCTTGGGATTCAGAATCTATAACCCAGGGAGAGGACTGACTAGAAATAGTATGGGAATTGTGGTGAAGGAAAAGCTTCAGAAGACAATGAGGGATGTTATAAGAATTAGTGACCGACTCATGGCAATCAGACTCCAGTGTAAGGATAGGGCAGTATTCACAATCTAAGCTTATGCCCCATAACAGGATTGTGATAGTGAGGAAAGACTGCATTCAGACAGCAGTCACAGGACATACTAGATTAAGCAGGAATTTCATAAATTGGTGCTGATACTGGGTATCCTGAATGCACATATCGAGACAGACAGAACAGGATATGAGGACTGCCTGGGTCTGCATGGTTGGGGCATTAGAAATAAAGAAAGAGAAGCCATTCTAGACTTCTGTCTGGAAAATAGCTTGATGGTGGCCAACACATGGTTCAGCAAGAGAGACAATAACAAGAAAATGTACAAGAGTGGCTAGCAAGCAACTCAGGTAGTCTTCCTCCTACTAAGGAAATGGCATTGTGGTTGAATTGGTGATTGCAAAGTATTCCACAGTGAAGCAGTTTGCCTACAGCATAAAACACTGGTTGCTACAATCAGCTACAAGCAATGGTCACAAGAAGTTGTAAGGTGAATAGATACTAGGCTAAAGACCTGAAAGATGACTAAAGAGAAAGAGCAAAACTTCAAGGAATTACTCAAGGCTTTAGCACTTCAGGAAGAAGAGGAAATAGGTGGAGCTGAAGAAGAAGAATGGCAGCACCTCAAAACAGCATGTATGGGGACTATAAAACAGATATGCAGTTCAGTCAGATATGGAAATAAGGTACATAAGGAAAGTTGTTGGTGGAATGCAAAAGTCCAGGAAGTCATCAAAAGAAGGCAGGAGTGCAGGAAAAAGTGAGAGATACAAACGATGGATCAGGCTAGGAAGAACACTGGTTGGCCAGCAAAGAGGCTAAGAGTGGAGGTGCAATAGCAAAGAACAAGGCATCAGAGGTACTCTAAAACTTTCTGGAAAGTGACTCAGTAGATGGCCCAAAGAAACGTTAGCAAGTTGCAAGGTAAGGACAGAAAGATATGAAAGACAGTCAGACACCCTTCATAAGGGATGCCAGCAACAACCTGCTCAGCGGTCTACAACATATCAAAGGTAATTGGAAGCAGTGCTTGCAGCAGCTTCTGAATGAAGAAAACTCCACAGACGAAGAAGTATCCCTGATGCAGCCCACAGTGAAAGAACAGGAGGGGCCCACCATAGAAGAAATAAGAATATCACTAAGGAAAATGAAGCCAGGGAAAGCAGCAGGCACAGACAAGGTCATAGCAGATATGCTAAAGATGATGGGTGATATAGGTGAAAAATGGCTCCTGATGATACTCAAAACAGTATTGTAAGCATACTAGTGCCAATGTTCAAGAACAAAGGGAACATTCTCGACTGTGGACATTATAGAGGAATCAAACTGCTGTCACACTGCATGAAGGGTCCGAAGAGGGTAATTGATAAATGAATATGCAGAGATGTAGGAAGTAAGATGGGAGATGAGTAGCTCAGATTCATATCAGGGTGCAGCACAACTTACCTGATTCTTGCAATGAAACAGATATTTGAGAAGAAGCTAGAGATGAGGAAAGAGTCCAACTGGGTATTCCTAGACCTGGAGAAAGCATATGGCAAGGTCTTAAGATAGCTGATTTGCACAGTCCTGCTGTGGTCTAAAGTCCCAGAAACAATGGTAGAATTAGTGTAGTCCTTCTAAAAGGAGCCAGTGACTCAGGTATGAACAGTGTTTGGTCTCCCAGAGAGGTTCACAGTGGGAGTGGGTGTGCATTAGGGTTCAGCTTTGAGCCTTCAGCTGTTCATACTGGTGATGGACTACATTAGCAAACAGGTTGGAGGTGATAAATCAGCAAAGATGATATATGCAGATGATGTGACATTACAGGTAGACTGAGCAAGAACTTCAGCAAAGGATTGGGGAATGGAATGCAAAACTGAAGGCATGTGGGATACAAATGAGTACAGATAAGACAGTTGTAATGGCAGCAAATGGGGGAAATCAGAATAAGGTGAGAACTGAGATAGAAGGGAAAATAGTGGATCAGGTTAACAGCTTCAAGTATCTGATGTGGTAGTTGAGGAGAAGAAAAGTCTGAATAAGGAGGTCAAAGCCAGAATCAGAGGATCCAAAGCCGAATGGCACAGTGTCAGGAGTAGTGTATGACAGAAAAATTCCAAAGCAGCTGAAAAGTAAGGTGTACAAAACAGTGGTGTAACCAGCACTGGGGCAGTTAAGGCACAGCAGCTGAGGAAGCAACAGGTAATGGAGATGAAGTGCCTGAGATGGGTGGTAGGATGCACACTGTGGGACAGAAGAAGAAATGAGGACCTAAGAGCAGAAGTCAAAGTAGCTTCAATTGCAGAAAAGGTCAAAGAGAACAGACTATGGTGGTCCAGGCAAATGTGCAGAAAAGTAGAAGACAATCTAGTGAAGAATATTTGGGACAGACAGGAAGAAGGCAAAAAGAAACAAGGGATTCCAATAAAGAGAAGGGTGGACTGTGTGAAAGAAGACTTGCAACAGTCAGGCTTTGAGTGTTGAAGAAAGTAGGAGAGGGTCATTGAACTGCAGTAGACATGACGTCCCAATCCCGTACAAAAAAGGGAAAATTAGGGTTGAAGAAGATGATGATTAAATTCTTTCCTTAAATATTTAAATTCTTTAAATTTTCTCATGTAGGAAGTAATTCAATAAACTATTGAAAGACTTTATAGCTTACTGCCAAATAAAAATAATTATGCTGCGATCAGATAGTAGACATAAAATAATTTTAGTTAAATCTATTTTTAATAAATCATTAGATATATAAACTATGTTTATATGTGTGTAAAAAAAAATAATAGGAGTAACAAAAAGAAATAGTCAGGATCTGCATATTCATTATTATCATTTAAGTTTAACATATTAAACCAATTTCTTAATATTTTAGCAGATGTGGAAAACACTGTTGTACTGATAACCTTTTTATTAAAATTATATAAAAAATTATTCTTTTTCTTTGGCTTCTCCCATTAGGGGTCGCTACAGCAGAACAACGGTCCACAGATCGATTGACAGTGGAGTTTTACCATGTCGGGTTGCCAGCCAACCTTCCACTGAAGACGCACACACACACTCACACACACACACACACACACACACACACACACACACACACACACACACACACACACACACACACACACACACTCCTAGGGTCAATTTAGAGTGCCCAATCCACCTGCAGCAGTAGAAATTACCTTTTAATATTCATCAGCCTTTAGGGCTCGTATTGAAATGTCAGCACTCTTAACACTTAGTGCAGACAGACTGAAAAGAAAAAAGATTGAAATTCCAGGACAAGAGCGAATCTAGAACATTGATTTTCTACTTCTTTTTTGAAGGGAAGGTGCTTTCTGCCCTGAGGGTGGCCACGGTGGTGCAGCGGTTAGCATTGCCACCTCACAGCAAGAGGTTCTCCGGTTTGATTCTCGGCTGGGGTGCCACCTGTGCAGAGTCTGCATGTCTTCCCTGTGGTCGAGTGGATTTCCTCCGGGTGCTCCGGTTTCCTCCCACATCCCAAAGACATGCAGTATGTCGATTGGATACTCTAAATTGGCCCTAGATGTGAGTGTGTCCATGTGTGTGCCTTCTGTGGAAGGTTGGGCGGCAGGCTGGCAACTCGACACTGTAAAACTCCACTGCCAATCATGAGCAGACAGATGCTCTGCTATGGTGACCCCTAACCGGGAACAGCCAAAAAAAGAAGAAGAAGAGCTTTCTGCCCTGAACCTCCCATGTGAAGTGTAACCCCCCCCCAAGCTTATATATATCAGCTCTGAGATTGTCATACCACAGAGAAAGGGGGGGGGGTATTCAGGAAATGGCCACCTTGGACTTGTTATATGTAAGCCCATTTTTTTCTGGCCATTTCAAATGGTTACCTGCCTTTAGCATTGTCCATTGAAGTATTCAGTTATTTTGTTAAAAAAATAGCTTCATTTCCTCATAACCCATGCATGTATGTTAGAGAAACAAATCAGTTTACATTTCTTTTATTGCCTTTGCAAACATTCCTTTGGTGTTATTATATTTGAAAATCATTGTAAGCCTAACAGCATTATTTTTTAAAAAAAAAAATAGTGGCATCTCTTCACTTTTCTTTAAAAAGATGTTGTTTATCAGTATTGTGTAACTTTTGAAATTGATTATCATTGTATTTTCTTCAATTGAATATGTTTTTATAAAAATACTATGCCTGATTTATTGAGTTAAGACATTTATAGCCACTGTTTCATCTGCTAATATTAAAAGATAAGACTGAAAATGTACTCATTCATGTTTTAGTGAATTTTTTATCACAATATTTATCTACTTTCTAATAAATGTAACAAAATGTTTTTAACAAAAATATGTACAGAATGATCTATACAGCAGCCATTAAATATACATATGTTTGATAAAACACATAACTATTTTAAAAATGTTTTAATAACTCTACTGTTTTAAAACACATTAACATCTTCATAAAAACCCTGGGTTCCTAGTCTAGTTTGTTAAACTTACCCCTGGATTCTCTATGCCTTGCACGGCATGCAAGATCAGTGCAGGAGCTCTAGCAGGCAATATGTCTGCCGTGCGATCCAGGAACAGCCTGCAGGGGTGTGCAGGAGTGCTCCTGCACTAATCCTGCATGGACTAAACCCCCGTATGCAAATCACCCCATTTGCAGAAGAAATCCATGCAAATGAGGTGAATTTGCGATCCAGAAAGCTTGCAACCAGCCGTGCAGGACTAGTGCAATCTGCAGAAATGTACTCGGTTAGTAACCAAGTACATTTCAGCAAAATCCAAAACGGAGCTGTGATAGCTCCAAATAAAGGCTGGCTATCAGGAAACATGACAATGGCCAAGTATAAGGCCATTGAAATTGCAAACAGCCAAAATAAATAAAAAATCAGCTTTTATTTTTTTTAGCTGGTCTCGGCTGTTTAAGCATAGGGCAGAGGTGCGCAAACGGGATTGGGGAAAAATAACAAAATAAACCTAAATTTAGCATTCCAACTAAAATCACTATTCTGCCATGCAAGTCAATGGGAGGCAGAAGACAACATGGCCAGTGAGTAGTGATTGCTAAGGGGGGAGGCTCAGTGTGAGACATGTAACTATGCATTAGCAGGCAATTCTATGCAAATGAGGGGAATGACAGTGAATCCCAGTTTTTTCCCAGCATGCTTATCAAGTCCCAACAGTGTAAGAGTAGAAATAGCTTGGTGCAAGCCTAGGAGTTAGCTGACATCATGGGGGTGAGTGTCAGGCATACTGTAAGCAGATTGGAGCCCTGTGGTCTGAGTTTGCTCCTAGCTTAACACAGGGGGTGTGTCTGAATCTGCCTAGCACTCTTTACATTGCCTAAGCAGGTGTGTGCACCACACACCGGGTTTTAAAGGTTTTAAAACAAAGTTAAACCAAGAAATAGCAGCACTGTGCACATTTGAGCAATCTGTTTGTGCGGCGCACCCCTGGGCTTAAACAGGAAGGCAATAGGAAGGGAAAACAGCAGTAGAAATGTAATCAAGGAGAGCTAGCATAGCTGGCAGGTGAAATGTATCAGAATCAGCCAATTACACAGGCAGCAGACCATCCCAGCCCAGAACACTACTATAAACTAAGCAAACACCTTCCCCTCTGGTTTTCCCACACTCTACACCACCAGTGTAAACAAGCGGGGAACTTTTAACACTCACAACAGCAAAATGATAGGGGTTGCAATAGCTATAATACAACAACTTGTGGAAGAGGCTGAGGGTGGTGAGGATGTAAATGCTGTCGATCAACCCATAGTGAGGAGACAGAGAAGAGTGTACAGACCTAGGGTAACTTACCAGGGGCTACATGAGCTGGAGATAGAGGAATGCCATAGGGTGGACAGGGACCTCCTACAGCAAATTGTTGAGCTGTGCCGGCCATGCCTGACACACAGAACTAACAGAGGGGAACCCATTGCAGGGAATACTAAGGTATGTGTAGGCCTAAGAATACTAGCTACAGGTACCTTCCAAAGTCCAACTAGTGATATGATGGGGATCTCACAGGCATCAGCATCCAGGGTACTCCACCAGTTCCTGGACGCCATGTCAGCACATGTTGGTGAGCACGTATATTTCCCCAACACCCATGAGGTGTTGGCCAGCAATATGAAACTGTTCCACCAAATAACAGAATACCCTGAGGTAGTGGGTGCTATAGACTGCATGCACATAAGCATCAGAGCAGCATCCGGTGAGCGATGTAGGGTCTACGTCAACCGCAAGGGCTTCCCCTCCATCAGCTGTCAGGTCATGTGCGATGCTCAGGGCATAAAAATGAATGTGTGTGCTGGCTGCCCTGGAAGCTATCACGATTCCCACATCTGGCATCTGATGCAGCTGTACCAGAGTTGCCAGTGGGGATATCTCTCATGGTCACCTAGTGGGGGATGCTGGATAGGCACTGGAGCAGTGGCTGATGACACCCATCAGAAATGCACACACACCTGCACAGACCAGAATTATAGTAGAGCATGTGTTTGGGATGCTCATGTCACAGTTGCGGTGCCTGGACACATCCGGGGGAGCCTTGCAGTACTCACCAGCTACATGTGCCCTAATTGCCCTTGTATGTGCCATGCTACACAATATGATCCTGCGGAAACAGCTGCAGCAGGAACAGCACGGGTCAGGGCCACACTGCCCCCACCATTGCCAAAGCCTACACAGGCACAGAGTGACTCAGAGGAGGAACAACCTGAGCCTGTCCCAGTAGGCAGAAGGAGGCATGCCCAGTATGCCCTGGCCTTGGCAAAGAGGCAATGCATAGCACATACACTGACACAGGAGGGACCCAGGGAATAACACCTCTCTCTGACTCTCACATACAGTAAAAGGGATGCCAAACATTACACTACCTGTGCTCAACCATGTGTAGGGAGTGTACTATGTGCATTCAACATAGGCAGCCCTGCAGCACCACCCTCAGTACTGGGACACCCTCAAGGTAAGTGACTCACACATGCCAGTCAGGGGGGTTCACATACCCAACAGTCACAGCCAGCAAGACAGGTGTAGACAAACACAAACAAAGACTGTGCTATGGCCTCTGAATGAGGCCTATGGGTAACCTCTTCCCCCAGGCCTACACAGACAGACTACAGCAGGTCAGGCAGCGAGACATCAGTTCTGAAGGGTAGGAAGTCAGAAACTAATATGTAGGTAATTAAAAGCTAAGATCTGGTAGTACACTGGTATGCCTCTAGTCAGCATGATAGGTAAGACTACAGAATGAAATGGAATACCTGACATACCAGTACAGTCATAGCAAATGTGTACCTATGTCAGGTGTGCCCCCCCATCCTACATAGACATGTAGTAACAGTCAGGTGTGCCCCCAAATCCTGTGTAGAAATGGTGTGCCCTCCATCCTATGTAGAAATGTAGTAACAGTCAGGTGTGCATCTCCAAATCCAGTGTAGAAATGTAGAAATAGTCAGGTGTGCCCCCCCATCCTACAAAGAAATGTATAGTCAGGTGTGCCCCCCCAATCCAGTGTAGAAATGTAGAAATAGTCAGGTGTGCCCCCCATCCAGTGTAGAATGTAGTAACAGTCAATGCCAAATGATCGATGGATACCCTGCATAAACAGTATGCTACCTGTAGGTGTACAACACATAGGTCAGCACTGCAGTACAGACTACCTGGACTTGATCCACACATTCAATACAGACAGGCAAACTGGGCATGCTCAAACACTTAGAGAAATGAAGGCAATGTCAGTCAACAGCATACTTAAAGGTCATACTGGGCATGCTCAAACACAAACACATGAAGGCCATGTATGCAAGCACCAGTGGACCAGACATATCTGGCAGTTGCAGATGTTGGCGCAGACAGTCCTCAGTATGCACCACACATGCTTTGCACACACAGTGGACCGGAATACAGACATATATTTAAGGGCAACACACTATAATAAGCCAAAGGTAGAGGTACATAGATGTGTGGAAGAGGGTGACTGTGACAAGGAGCCATCCAGGCCAGTCCCACCTAACACACAGCCAAAGGGCCCCAACCACATAAGATGTGGATGTCACTCACTGTAGATACTAGCCACCGGTATCTGTCAGCATTACAGACTATGTGGTGCACGTGCTAGCTGTGCAATATGACTGAACAAGGAACTATTCATCTTGCAGCTGTATGCACGTACCTGTGGAATATGACCCTGTGTGTGCCTACATGTGGTGTGTCAACCTCTAGATGAATGGGTTATGGCCCATGCACACACACTTCCCTCTCCATAGCCCTACTATGACAAGCTTGCTGAGGTCATCCACTGTGAAATACACCTTTGGGTGAGTTGCAGCCCAGTAATCTCCATGGCGCAACCCATAACTGCTGAAGTGTGATAAACTAGTTAGGTAGGAGTTCCAATCCCAGCCATGGTAGCTGTGCTTGTGTGGGTGCCTGTCTGTCTGTGTAAAGAACAATGCTTTTTAGGGTAGTCACACTGCCTACAACTCAAATGCTCTACTTTGGCAAGGCTGCTGATGTCATCTACCTAGAAATACACCTCTGGGAAGGTTGTAGCAAGGTAATCCCCATAGCATGTCCTATAACTGCATACTGCTGTAGTGTGATAAGCTAGTTAGGAAGGAGTTCTACTCCCAGATGTGGCAAGTGTGTGTCAATCTGACTCTGTCTGTGTAGACAGCAATGCTTTTTAGGGTAGTCACACTCCCTACAACTCAAATGCTCTACTTTGGCAAGACTGTTGATGTCATCCACCTAGAAATACACCTCTGGGAAGGTTGTAGCCCAGTAATCTCCATAGCACGCCTGTAACTACGTATTGCTGTAGTGTGATAAATAGTTAGGTAGGAGTTCTAATCCTAGACCTGGCAATTTTGTGTGTGCATGTGTAGAGAGCAATGCATTTTAGGCTAGTCACACTCACTACAATTCAAATGCCCTACTTTGGCAATCCTGCTGATGTAATTCACTGTGAAATACATCTTTAGGGAAGGAGAACTCCAGTAGTCTCTGTGGTGCATCCTATAACAGCATCATGCTGTAGTGTGATATAGAACTCTGGTAGGGGGGTTATCCCCTCACAGGGCACTGGTGGATGTTTTCTGTGTGTTTCTATGTTTGTGTAGGGAGCAATGCATTTTAGGCTAGTCACACTCACTACAATTCAAATGCCCTTCTTTGGCAATCCTGCTGATGTCATTCACTATGAAATACATCTTTGGGAAAGGAAAGCTCCAGTAATCTCCGTGGCATGTCCTATAATGGTGTAGTGCTATAGTGTAATATGCTAGTTAGGTAGGAGTTCTAATATCAGACATTGCAGGTGTGTATGTGCCTGTGTTTGTCATTCATATCCTCTGTGGTGGTGGTTGTGAGTGTGTAACAACTGGACTCAATGTGGAGCGGGATTTGTAAACTTCTTATATGGTGGGCCAAGTATATATCACAATATCCACCGTACAGGGATAACAGATGTGAAATAGCAAAGAGGCCAGGGTGCAAATCCATACTCTTAAATGTGACATCAATGGCAGCTGAACAATGTTAGCAAGCCTTGTATTACCCAGGGTACACTCTCATACACACACACACTTGCCTAGGCAACAGCCACTATGTTGGTCGTTCCCTGCATATTGCTCCCTGATAGTAACCATGGTGTGTTTGCAGTGTCCATCAGTCCAATAGGCATGTACATGCTGACAGTGCACCTCCTCCATGTTCCCCACTGGGCAACTGCAACACCTGTGGTGCCATCAAATGTGACCCACAAAGGACATAACATGCCTGAAAAACAAGCCCTGTATTGACAGATGTCACTGACATCAGGGAATACCAGTATAATGCTATCAATGTAGGTGCAGGGCCAACCGACTGTCCATGAAGAGTTCCCACCACATGAGGCCAGGACTGGCACATCTGATGATAATGATCAGGGTGCACAACATAGGCCAGACACCCCATGTACAGTTCCACATGTCACTGTACATGCATGTGGGAGGCTTGCACATACCAGACACTGTCCATCTCATGGACTAAGGAACACATACATGGCAAGCAATGCACAGTGTTGGCCATACACAATAGTCACCCAGGTGACTGGATGGTGAATACAATACCAACCTGTGTGGGCAACTCCAGACACTACAGCTCTGAGCCACAATGCAGACCATTGTCATGTGGCCTAATGCCAAGGTATACCAATCGCCTAGCCTTGTATAGCCGTCTGGCACCATCAACCACAACACACCTGTGAAACAGTGCACACATACATGTCAGTACTGGCAGTCATGGCTGTGTGGGTGTTGTATGATGCTTATGACCACATTCACATGCTACAACCCCCATTGGCATATTGAAGCATGTTGTCTGATGTCAGGCACCTCCACATACCCTTTGCACATATAACCTCCATATGACCCCTGTGGTGCATGTGATGCCGGCACAGTACTGTGTTGTGGCAATCCCACTAGTGATGAGTTGTATTCCTGGCCCTGCCAAGTTTGGCAATGTGTATGTATCCCTGTGAGAGTGTGGCTGTGTTGATGCTAACACCTGTTCATGCGGGCAGGCATAGGTACTGCACCTACCACATAGCTACCATACCCCTGTTGCAGATGTCACTCACCATCACATATATGTTCTGAGGGCTCCCCAACATGTAGCCTATGTGGCACATCCAATAACTGCATGGACATGTTATAGCACTGCATAGTCTGCAGGGGTTTGATACCCTGTACTGGTAGGTGTGTGACACAAACATGCACAAGTTTTACTCTCCCACCCCTCCATGGCTTTTCTGTGCCTCTGTCTGCCTCTCTTATTCCCTCTCTGGTGAATGTGGAGACATATATCTGCTTTGCTTAGGCAGCAGCATGTGTATTTTAAGTGATGCTCAGGATCAGCTGATGGTCACTGCATGAATTGCAGCCCTCCTCTAGCTGACTGCATGTGGAACAGCTGTGGTAACATTCCCATAGCCAGTTGCATGGAAACTCACACCAATATCTAGGAACATCATGATGCTGTTTGGCCTTTCATTCACTGTGAGCAGGAACTCGATCTGTTGTTTGGCAAACAGCATCTCAGATGGATTGGGGTGTACCTCTAACAACATACACTGTGGAGACATGCCAACACACAGGAGGGGGATGTAGCTGACCTGACTACAGACTGTAAGTGCTGATATACTGCATTTGAAGTAATGCTGGTTTAACAGGGTGTGTGCGGATATGGCTGTCCTACATATTTGCATACCTGCCATGTCAGTGCTATGTTAATGAGGGAACACCCATCTGTAGGGCCATCTGCAGACTAGCCAGTGTGTGGTGGGTTTTGTTTCAGGTGTTACCCACTGAGCACCTAGCTGTGAACTGCAGAAGGTAGTGTTAGGACTGCAGTCTGTAGACGGTGACAGCCATGAGAGTTACTGACTTCAAATCCCTCGTAGGACATATGGTACAACAAACCCTGTTACAACAGTAAATGTATGAGGTTATCACAGCAACATGTCAATACTGGCACTGTGTACGTGCCTCCAGCCATAACCCTGAAAACCTTTGCACATATGTCATGCAGTAAGGGCTGCATATGTACTGTGCACCATAATTAGTGACATCATATCTGGTAACAACCCAGTGAGATATCAGACTGCCACACATGTAATGTATAGTAGGGGTTATATTTGATGACATAACTTGGAAATTCTGTGGTTGTGTATACAGTACTGAGGTCTGTGTACTTATGGTGATTGTCGGCAATGTGTGTATTGTTAATATGTACCTTGGCCTGTGTACAGACTGTGGCAGATGTCATTGTTCTTGGTCCTGTTCTATCTGATGTTACATGCTGCTCCACTGTATGTTACCCTATTGGCTTACATGTCTGTAGGACCATACACGCACATGTCCCATACCACAGACAGGCAGTGGAACACACTGTGTAGCGACCCAGTATATGTAGGGTTAGTGTGTGGGTGGCACATATGAGGTTGGTGTTGAACAGATAGTCCATATACTGTAATAATACGCTAGCATGCCATATGTAGCTGTGGCTGTGTTCACACTGGTTGTGGTGATGCACTTACACACAGGTGTATGTTTCTCTGTGCTGTGACATGCCTGTAGAGCCTGCTATGCCATACAGACTGTCCTGTTTGTCTGTGTGCTTTTGATGGTGTCAGTTGTGCCTTATGTAACACTTACATCCCAGTGTGTCAACTGAGGTCTTTACCCCCTAGGGATTGTATACAGAGTGTAGTTAGAGGCTGCTGAACTATACACCTGCATTACTTACAATTGATTGTTTAGTATGGCCCAGTATGTCTTTACTATTGTACTACTTGATGGCCTTTGCCTGGACAGCAACATTTGTTAACATTTCCGGACTACTGTATTACTATACCTGTTTCACAGTTGCATTACTCAGCTTATATGGATGTCTGTATCTAAACAGCTATATGACATGGCATATACAACTGTAATAGTACACAAATAAAGCTTTCCCATTTATGCACACCTGTGTGTGGTGTTATAGCCTTTGATATCTATGTGGGTATATGTTGCAGACAATGAATGTCATTTGTATGGGTGGCTCATACATTCTCCAGTTGGTGAGATGGTAACAGTATGAATAGTGGCTGTTCCATATTGTGCCCATGTACTACATATGTAACTTAATGTACATATCTGTGTGTGTGTATGTGTAGTTACATATATATATATATATATATATATATATATATATATATATATATATATAAATATATATGTATACATATATATGTATATCTGTATCTGCATACATGTGTCTGTGTATATGTATCCTAGGAATGCCCATGCCTTGTCTGGTCCTGGTTATGGGATCTGCAACACTTGGTAGTGTATTGCAGGGGGGACATGTTTGGCTATTGGGGGGTATACCTATTCGTACAAGACGTATATTGTTTGGGCCTTCTCAACCCCATTAATGTTGCATGTGGGCATATATGTTTTTATTTCCCTTGTTATCTACGGATGTATGTCCGTATATACCTATATATATATATATATATATATATATATATATATATATATATATATATATATACACATATATCTGCTGACATATATATATACATATAACTACTGACATATATATAACCTGTCGTATATATTTAGACATATAGATGCAGACATACATATCTATAGATGTATGCATTTGCATGGATATATGTTCATATATATTTATACATATGTATATATTTCTGTAGATATATATATATATATATATATATATATATATATCTACTTATATAGATATGTTGTATCTGCATAAATATTAATATATTTACACACACACACACACACACACACACACACACATCTAAATGTTGGAATACATTCTCTGTACTGTTGAATGATTGGGGTGGATGATATGTTTTTGAAAAAATCAGGGTTATGTATATCTGATATGGCTTAGGGGTAAATCACTTTGGCGATGGAGTGCAGGATCCTGGGTTTGAGCCTTGCAGAGGCTGTTTATTTTGTTGTTGGGCAGAACACAGGCCATTGGATACAGAGTGATTAAGGTACTTTAATGCAGTTGTAAGCGGGTTTGAGCAGGTTTGCACTGAGGTAAGCACTGCTAACGTCTGGTTACAGTTTCTTATACTCTGTTTGCTTCTGAATTGCTTTACCTGTGTAGGCATTGCTTACCCCTATGCAAACAGGCTTAAACCCACTTAATGCTGCTTAAAAGTGCTTACTCCTGCTTGCCCCCATGCTAATTTCTTTAAAAGAAAAGAAAAAGGGTTTGATAGGAAAGTGGTGAAAAAAGGGGCACAAAGAGGGAAATACAGTAGGGAAAATAGCCAGGAATGTGCAGGAAGGGTGTAGGGAAGATCCATAGCTGCCCATTTCTTCTACAGCAACAGCTGTGCATATACACTGAATTTGGAGGTAGACTTGGACACTCAAACCCCTGGGAGTGGGTGAGGACAACAATAATACATTGTGATGCCAGTTAGACCAGATTACATGTGTCCAGTGGACATGTGTGCAAAATGGTCAGCTATGTATGGGGTGAGATTTTTTTGTGGGAACAGATTCCCCCTTTTTTTTCAGGTGAGAGTGGGATGTTGGGGAGGGGTAGTAGGTATATTTGGGGAGGTAGGTTGGGTAGGTTTACAGACAAGACAAGCAAGATGCATACAGGGGTGGTATATGACACATGTGAGGGGTAACCACCTTGATGGGGAGGGGTTTTGGGATATCGGAAGCCCACAAGCCCTCTAGTGGTAACAGTGGGACTGAGTTCTCCACCCATGGGCAGTCACCACTGCACCTTCACAGCCCCAAAGGTGACTGTGATGGGGGCTGAGTTGCAGAGCCAGGCTGACTCTCTAATCACGACATGTGGCCCTTGAGCTGGTGTAGAAGATCACCAAACTGCTGGTCGATCTGTCTATGCACCACGGCCCCGACCTGGCGATGGGTGACAGGTGCCTATCCACGCCCACTCCCGGGGGATGAGCCCCATCCCCTGAGGCAGTTCCACCCAAAGGTGGTGCAGGACCAACAGACATGGATGTCCCAGGTTGGGCCCCAGACATGCTGGTACCTGGTGCCACAGCCAGCTGAGGTGGGACAGGTGGGTCCGCTAGGACAGGCCTTCCCAAGCGTGCTACAGTGTTTAGATTTCATCATCATATGTGGGTTAGTAATAGTCAACACATTCCAGGGTTAGGTATAACAGCATGCACAGATATTCCCATTAACCCAGACACCAGATATGGAACAGTTGCATGGCAAACCGAACACATGCATATATGGGACCACAGTGGTAATAAAAACAGCATGCAGGTACATTGATGGCACCATGTCACCAATGTTGGAATAATTCAATATAGCACATGCATGAGATCCATTAAAATATTTATCAAACAATTGGACATTATCAGAGTCATTACATACCAGCTGGAGTGGGTATGTTGCTTATTGTTGGAGATATGGTGGGGGGGAGAAAGATGTCAATTAACAACTAGTATATTCCTGTAGTCCACATTACTTTCCTAGTCAGTGCTGTTATCTGTACCTTACAAGTCTTACTACACTACCCTATAGCCTTAGTTTGGACAGTGATATGGCTGTCGTCATCATTACACATGAACTGGTTTTACCTACAGTATACACCTCTTACCTGGTATACCTGTGGAGGGACTGTTTGTTAACACTAACGGTGTCTACACATACTCCCGGATTCCAGGTTGATGTTTTGCACATAACTATCCAACTCTTTCTGCACAGACTCTGGCCATGTGTTGACCACATGCTGGTGTGCTGAGATTTATCTAAAATATTGCCCTCTTCCACCTTTAGTGACCTGACACACACATATACATGCTTTCCTACACAGTTATATTATGTAGCACAGTTTGGGTGACAGTGACCAGTGATACTTTATTATTCAGAGAAACTGCAACACTCACAATTCCCTACAATACCAGAGTGAACAGTACCAGTACAGGTTATAATGGTCTGTATTCCTCATCACAGTGTTCGTATCCAACGTACCTGTGGGAGCAATGTTTGCTAGTACTACCTGACTGTCACCACACAAAGTTCCGGATTACACATTAGTATTATGCACATACATCTCACTCTGTTAATGTACACACTCTGGTCACAGCTTGACAACATGGGAGTGTAGATAGGGACATACTTGAATTACTCTCCTAACAGTTTCAGGGAGTGCTACAGTAACAGGTGTGTTCTCATAGATGTTTGGCAATGACTTGTATTCCCTGTTTGCTGGCTAAACATCTGGGATCATCCCACAGACCTACCAGGGGGACAGAGGGACAGGCAGCAGATATGGGCACATATACTGGACATTCTGGCCTCATCTGTACAGTTGTGGGGTACGATTCTGTATGCAGCCTAATTCCACTCCCAGGATTCAGATCATGGCTGTGTCTGCTACAACTTAAACACTGTCCATCACAGTTGGGTCTGCTATATAGATATTGCTGTATATCTCCTATCTGCTTTCTGTCGTATTAATTCCCTGTGCTTTTGCATTCTGACCTTGTATTACAACACTCTTATACAGATTTCCTAGACAGTTATATGTTGTAGGACAGTGTGGGCGACAGTGATGTGTAATATCTAATTATTCAGAGCAACTGCATATCATTCTTGCATTTCTGGGCACAGTGTTGGTATCTGACAGACCTGTGGGAGGAATATTTATTAGCACTACCTGAATGTTCCCACACACAGTACCAGATTCCACATTACTATTATGCACATACATCTCACTCTGTTACTATACACACTCTGACCACAGCTTGACAAGTTGGGGTGTAAATGGGACATACATGGCTTCTTACTCACATGAGGTATTGGAGAGTTGCTAGTGTGCCAGCTTTGGTTCTCATAGATGTGTGTCAATCAGTTGTATTTCCTGTTTGCTGCCTATACATCTGGGATCATCCCACTGATTTCCCAGGGGGACAGGTTGATAGGAACAGATATGGGTCACTTTACCAGTCATTCTGGACATATCTGTATGGTTGTGGGGTATGATTCTGTATGCAGACTACTACCACTGGCAGGATTTGAACCGTGGCTGTGTGTGCTAAAACAAACAACAGTTCACATCTCAGTTGCATGTGCTATTCAGTTTTTGTTGTCTGCATTTTCCCTGTTTACTGTCTGTGTGTCTCTCAGTTGCACTAAATGGCCTCTGGGGATTACACCTGTCATACACAGGCATTCCTACACATTCAATTTATGGTGCACGATGTGGGTAGCAGAGTGCTTACTACAATAGTACTATTACATGATTGCAAATGTACATTACAATATGATACCAGAATATACACATGCAGTCCAGCAGTTAGACCTGTTTTATCAGGCTATTACAATTTTATTGACATACAAACAATATGAGACTCTTCCTGCCATATTCTCTAATGTATGCAGTACTTGCCTTGAACAATACAGGTTTTATACAGGCAATTAATTTACTACTACTTTTAGTTTTATTTCCTATGACAGTAAATGCGTGAGTATTACTGACCTGCCTCACATCGCAACCTCACCAGGTGACTGATGTGGGTATCCTGGTTCAGGGCCCACTCCATTGCAATTGTGGGGGACATAA
This sequence comes from Protopterus annectens, assembly GCF_019279795.1. Taxonomy (NCBI): domain Eukaryota; kingdom Metazoa; phylum Chordata; order Ceratodontiformes; family Protopteridae; genus Protopterus; species Protopterus annectens. The sequence continues at coordinate 89,444,347 of NC_056734.1, forward strand.
GAGGAATATTTAGCCATACATATCCATGACATACCTGAGCAGACAATTATTACACAATACTGGGGTGATACTTACACATGACTTGAACATCCCTTGCTGCTCTAGCATCTTGGAGCCACTCCTCCAAGAGGTTCCCCTTACGTAGGTTCAAGTTGGCATAGTGGTGCCTGACCTGCTCACCATTTTGGGGTATGCCAGTGGCACTGTTGAAGTCACGGGCGAGATGGTCCCAGGCCTTCACCTTATATTGGGAGCCCTGGTACTGGACCTGCAGCAGTCTCTGATCATGGTCTTTGACAAGGAGTTCTGCCATGATCTTGGACTCCTGGATGCACCAGTGCTGCACCCAAAAGTGCAACCTTCTCTCCTTACTGCCATAGTGCCTGCAAGGGGAAGCTACAACCAGTTGTGAGATGTATTCCTACCTCTTGGGTTTAAGCAGGGCTGATTTCCTGCACTTTTCTGTGATTGGCCAGTTTTGAAAAGGCTAAGCTATGGGCAAACCTGCTTACCTATGGTTAGCATTGTTTAAAGGGGTATACCACTGGGCACAATGAGTTAGCTGCCCTACACATTGCTTACACCTCCTAAGCTGCCCTGTGCAATGCTTAGCATTGCTTACATAAAACTTTGCATTATAATTCCTTTTTAGCATTGAGTTATTATTCATTACACCTTATATGTATGCCTGGTATCCATAATTAATGTGTACACACACTCTATGGGGTTCTTGTGTTTTATTGGGGACTTCAACACTCTATTATAATTGCACATCACTTCTGGGCTTACTGCTGTACTCCAATTCACATATTTATATTATGTAGTGGGCTATGGACCATATGAATGTATACTGATTCCTTTCACAGGTTCAGTTTTGTTTTACTATGGCGAGGACTTGTTTGCTGATACCTTATTTTTCTGTACTTCTGTGATGGCTTGGTGGTTAACTACTGTGACTATGGTGTATTGGGTCCTGGGTTCGAGACCTGCACGGCTGTTTAACTTGTTGATGGGCAGAACAAGGGCCATTGGATACAGAGTGATTAAGGCACTTTTGAGCATTTGTAAGTGGGTTTGCGGGACATTAAGCACTGCTAACCTGCCGTTGCATCTGCTCTACAGAGAGTTAGCTTTACAATTGCTTAACCAGTGTAGGCATTGCTTACCGCTACACAAACGTGCTTAAGCCCACCTACTAGTGCTTAAATATGCTTACTACTGCTTGTTTGTGCTTAAACCTGCTTACTAGTGCCTTATTCATTATGACACTGACATCTCACATGTGCATTTACTGCAGTACTCCAGTTCATGAAAATATGTTATTTAGTGGGTTATGCAACATAAATATTACTCATAACATGCTTTGCCATGGGAAATGGAATGTGCTGCAGTGGGGCTTGAACCAGGAATGCCTGCTTATAAGGCAAATGCTCTGCCCACTACACTATTGCTATGTTGCTTCATTTGCATATATCTTCCTTGTTATCCTCTTCAGCCATTTAAGCTGCATTAACCGTAGCTAAGCGATGGGCACACCTGTGCACCTACGTTAAGCTTTAATAGGATTTAAAAAAAAAATAAAGGGTTTCTTCATTTTATTTATATATACTGTTGCTGTTATACACAAGGGGGACTGTTGATGGGGATATGTGGTCACCTATGAGTGGTCTTGCTCATTTCATACCCCTTTCTGCTGTTCTTCATTGCAGGGGCATGTATATTCTGAGAGCTCTGCTCTCAGACATGCCTCCTGCACTCTTATATGCTGCTTGTAAGCCTAGGAGCTCAGGCAGAGCACCTCATTACTATGCATGGCACACTGCCATCCTGCTCCTAAACATCTGCCTCCGTGCAGGACTTAGCTAGTCCTGCATGGAGGAATAGTAAATCCGGGGGTTAAACAAACTGCTCTCATTCCTACCCTACACCAGTAATCTAATGTTAAAAGTTTATTAGTCACAGATGCACTGGTAATCACGAAGAGAAAATTGCAGACTGAATTAAGCATTTAAAAATTTTAAGATTATTTACTTCTAAAGGCCTAATATGTGATTCTTAATTATATTTTATCCTGGATTACTTGAAAGGCAAAAATAAGGGAAGGAATGGATGGGAAAGCTATAAACAAGGCAGAAAGTGTAAAGTAAAGTAAAAGAAACAGCAATGAAACATGACGGCAGACTAGGTAACAGGATTTGTGAGTTCTTTCTCTGTTTCATCACCTATCAGCCTCTAAATTTGTATGTAATAATATGCTTTGGCCAAAGGTCACCATGAGGTGTATACATGATAACCTTTCCGTATACAAAGATAGCCCTTCACATGCACCCTTTACATGAAACACACAACCTTTCTGAATTTGTCTGCTAATGTTAATATTCACAGCCAAAAGCTCATGCTCACTCATTGCAGAAGAGGTAAGTGCTGGGAAAATTAGCTATCAGGTAGTGCCCTGTGTATGTCTGCATGTCTGAGTGTATGTGTTAGTTTGTGTCCACCTGGAAAGTCACAGTAGAGGGTCTGTGAGTGGGGTAGATTAGGTAGGTGTGAGTGGAGGGGGTGAGGGCTGTCATACCTGTATGGTCTCCCACATTAATGAGAAAATCCACCAACCTAGAGTTTGGGAGAACAGAAGACACCAGAGATAACTTTTGCTTGTCTTGCCAGTCCTTAATGGCACTTACGGTCAGGGAGATCTTTAGATACAAGAGAGAATTCTCAATACATTGTTCCTTAATAGCATGTAAACAAGATGTGAGCCATGGGGATGGTGGCTATCCACCAGGGAGAAGTTAAAACATTGTGCCTTAATGGCACATAGGTGTGGGGGACACTAGACACCAAGGACAGTCTTCATAGTGTCCCTTAGAGGATCTTAAAACAAAGGCAATATTGGGTGGGGGGGACACAAACCACTAGGCATACACTATTTAGTGTGATGCAAAAAGGCTTTAAAAAAGACTCAAACTCTGTACTGTCCTACTGATATTAGCCCTCTGTGTCACCATGAAAACATTTAAATATTACCTAAGTCTATAAACAGTGTGCAATGTGAAAAGGGGTGGAAAAAGGCTTTGAACGCTCCACCTTTTACATAGAAAGCAGAAGCATTAAACTTATCACGAGCATTGGGGTTCCTTTGGAATCCTCAGGTTTATATTTATAAATATATCCCTCTGTCAGCATATATTAAAACACTTGTGTAAATGTTTTTTGCATGTTCATGCTTGTTAATACTGTGGAGCTTTTCTCGCCGGACCTCCACTGAAAATGGGTCTGCTTAGACCCAGTCGGACTTTCCCGGTAAACAAATGGAAAATAAAAATAAAATAAATTATAACTCTTAAAGAAATAAATATATAAATCATTAAATATGTTCTACAAACTGATTGTTAACAATTATTTTGTTTTTGTTTTACTTCATCTCCGCTTTATACTCGTGTTATATTTTAGTTCTAAGAAAATATGGAATCTGTTTTCACTTTTATTACTTTTTATATCTGATGTTAACATAGAAAATGCCATTTTTTGAGAACATAGCTTTTAATCCCTCAGCATGTGAAGTATTTCTGATATTGTTTTATCACCAAGCTTTGTGAGGTATTATTATATCTACATTAGGTAATAAAAATGAGAGGCAATAAAGCAAAAACTTGATGTATTGCTAAAGGATAAAGATAAAACATTAAAGGCAAAAGTATAAAAAGGTGAAGGAAGAATGGAAGGAGAAGGAAAATACTAGATTAAAATTATACTCATCACTTCTATTTTATATAAGAAGCGTAATAGGAATCTTATTAATTTACTTAAATGTGTTCTTCATTATCCTCTCTTTAGTCATCCCTTCTTTTTATTATGTAAAATTTTTGGTAATACTGCTTTGATTATAAGTTCAGTTAATTAAAATTCCTCAATCTAATACTGCATGGCATTGACAAATCTGTTTCTGTAATGTATTACATATGACATAACCACATTTTACATAACATACATATTTGTTGTATGCCATCATTAAAATTATATTGTGAAATTGATGTTATATACAGACTTCTAAGGCAAACCATTTCACCTTAACAAAAACATCCATTTTGAATGTTTTTGTACTTGTATAGTTTCTTAAGTATATGTTTTGTTTCTTATGTTAATCATTGTATAGGCTATCAGGAAAAAAGGTTAAAAAACTGAAAGATAATATATCCTGTCCTCCCCCTTCAACAAAATTACTTAATAAGACACCCCAAACAAAATGTCCTTATTCTATGTCTTGAGTATGGTCTACCAGTAATTGGTCAACATTCCCAACAAAATATTACTGTCCTTCAAACAGCAACAGTCACGGCCTTAAACTAAATGCCAAAAAATGTATAGTCATCCCCTTTGGGAAAAACAAAGTACCCACAAATTATCACATAGACAGCAACCCACTGAGTATGGAAAAAGTAATCAGAGACCTAGGGACCCAAGTCGACAACGACCTCTCATTTGACACCCACGTTGCCAAAGTGGTTAGAAAAACATTCTACCTTGCACACCTCATCATGAAGGGATTCACATCCAGATCCAAGGATGTCATTGTACCCCTATACTCCTCCCTCATCAGAACCATGATTGAGTACAATGCCCCATTTGGTATGTACCTCACCCGGCATTTGCAACAGCTGGAGAGACCACAAAAGTACCTCACCAAGAGGATCAAGGGTCTCCAACATATGTCTTATTCTGCCAGACTAAAGAAACTTCAGCTCTATTCAGTAGCATACCGCCTGCTCAGAGGTGATCTCTGCCTGACGTACAAGGCCATGTCCAATCAGGATCTGATGGACATGCTCCACCTCAAAAAATCCAAATCCATCAGGACCACGAGAGCTAAAGACTTAAACTTCGGCACAAGTATGAATAGGACATGCTGGAGGGATAGATTCATAACCCAGAGGCTTCCCATGCTTTGGAACAAGATCCCAGTTCATATTAGGCAGAGCCCCTCACTGACTCTCTTCAAGAGAAATCTTGATGAGTGGATGGGAGATCGTAAGATTACCCCAGGGGTCACATCTGTGTCACTGCTAGACAGGGGCACAGTAAACTAATTCTATTATATAAGGGGACCTTCATTGTGTCACTACTAGACAGAGGCACAGTATTCTAAATTTATTCTGTACATTTTTGTACCATTTCATGGGGTGGCAAAAGCCACATCACTATGGCTAGGCTTACAAATGCTCCATGGCAGATAGCCTAGTACTAAACTATGAAACTATGAAACTATGAAACTATGAAACAAAGAGCAACATACTCAGATTTGTTCACTGATCATAATGGGGAGGAAACATCACTTTAATATCATACAGAAAACTAGGTGGATACCAGCTGATACAAAAACTATGTTTTATTAAATACTCTGGCTTATGACCTATTAAATGGAAACTACTTCCTCCCCATTTAAAAAATATACTACTAGTTAGAAGTCTGCAGTATAATTTAAGAAGTCACTATGGTCTCAGGTTACAAACTATGCAATCTAAATGCATGAAATTCACACGATCAAAACCACGTTTGAATCTTATAACATCAACAAGCACACAAAAGACATAGGGGGAATTCAGTAAAGCCTGCATGGAGTGGTTCTCTATGTAGGGATAGTGGCATGGCCCCAACATGGAACATGGCTGCTGAGCGATCCAGTAAAGAGGGCAGAGGGGCATGCATGAGTGTGTGGACACGATAGTGTCCGCATAATGCAAATCAATTCATAAGCTGGTGAAATCCATGCAAATGAGGTTGATTTGCAATACAATAAGCAGAAAGTCACCCGTGTAGGTGATGTGTTGGTGTAAGTAATGTACGCATATAGACTGTAAAATTTAAACAGGAGCTGTAAAAAAACCCCAAACAAGGGTGGATATGTCACAGTAGGCACGCAAATGGCCAAAACTATGGCCAGTGACTCCAGAAAGCAATGTAAATAATTAAAAAATATGATTTTTTTAATACATATATTACATTTGCGTGCCGCACAGTGATGCATAAGCATGCTGTTATGGCAAGGAAAAAAGTGTAAAAAATGAAAATTAGGCATTTGCAAAAATATTGCATTATAGTGCCCAGCATGTAGAGTCTTACAATGGCAGGTGTCAGTGGTTGCTATGGAGGCAGGCCCTGGAGTAGGGAAGTATCCAGGATTTACTCATTTAGTTGTATGTAAATGAGCTGGGGTTACTGAATAGCAAAAAGAGCCAGAATCATGTAGGTAGTAGTGCAACAGATAGCTGACATCAAAAGGGGGTGTCACACTATGTGTAAGTAGATTAGAGCAGAGAGGTGCCTGTTTGTGCTCAGCTAAGCATGGCTAAGCAAGGGGGGGGGTGTCTGATACTGCTGAGCTGTGTTTAGCCCCGTGGTGCATGTTTTAGCTGGCTTATGAAATGTTGAGCATGCCCACATTTAGGGCAGTGTCAAAACTGCTGAGCACTGTTTACATTAATGCTGTGGGTTTGTGCAACATGCCGCAATGCTTAGCAATGAAAGAATTAGGAAATGAAAAAAAAAAAGAAAATAGCCTGGAAAAGCCAATCAGGTAGAATGACTGATAAGCCCTGTTCAACAGACACTGGCCCATTCAACCCCCAATGCTATACTTATCAGGTGGAATGGAGAATAATGAGCCAATCACACAGGCTGCATCTGCAGCACACCACTATAAAGTATGCATACACCTTACAATCTGATTTTTCCACATACTCTGCACCATTTTAGTACACACTTGAGTATTTTAACTGACAAAATGCTAGGGGCTGCTGCTGCTCTGCTACACCTGTATGCACTTGAGGCTGAGGTCAGTGATGATGCTGATGCTGACAATAGGCCCAGACTGAGAATGAGAAGAGTGGTCGGGCCCAGGGTAACCTTCCAGTGGCTACATAAGCTGGAGATTGTACAGCACTACAAGGTGGACAGGGATATATCACAAGAACTCACTGAGTTCTGTCGCCTTCAACTCAAACCCAGAGCCAACAGAGGGGAACCCATCTCAGTGGAAACAAAGGTATGTGTAGTCCTTAGAATATTAGCTACAGGTACTTTTCAAAGACTAACTGGGGACATAATGGGGGTCTCACAGGCATCTGCATGCAGGGTAACCCACCACTTCCTAGATGCCATGCAAGCACATGCCAGTGATCACATTTATTTACCCCATACCCCCGAGCACAGGGTCAGCAATATG
>NC_056734.1:89456568-89476568 GCF_019279795.1 Protopterus annectens
CCCCTGCATTAGCAGGCTATAACTCATACCATCTAACCTGGACCTGAACACCAAAGGCGGAGGTGTGTCCATATTCATTAAGGATATCCACACCTCCAGGCTAGTTGTGCAGCATAATGCATCCAAGGTTATCCAAGTGCAACTAACTCTGGGCAAAACTGCAATCCAAATTGTAGTTTGCTACAGATCCCCCACCATGCTCCAGGATTCCCACTTCTCTTTTCATGATATACTAGAAAATATTAGGGCTCAACCAAGCACCCTAATAATGGGCGATTTCAACTACCCCACCATTAACTGGGAAAACTACTCATGTACCAACTCCTTCACTCAACGCTTTCTGGAATTCATAAATTCCAATACCCTGGATCAACTTATCCACACCCCCACCAGGGGCAACAATATCCTAGACCTAGTCATTACCAACATGAGTGACCAGTGTTCCACACCTGAAGTCAACTCCTCATTGGTCAGATCCAACCATAAGCTAATCACCCTAGATATCTGCATCCCGCCCCCATCCACCATTAAGGGAATCACGGTAAAAAATTTCTCCAAAGCCAACTTCATGCTCCTTAAGACAGAAGTGGTGATCTTCATGACACCCATACAGATAAACAATGCAGTTATGACTGCTGAATCCTACACAAATGCATTGTATAAGCACTTACATGAGTGCATGGATTGTGCTATCACAAACAGAACCAAGATGCTATCCTCCAAAAAAAAGGAAGCCAGTCTGGTAGGACCCTGCCATAAACAAACTCTACAACAGAAGGACGAAACTGTTGCAAAAGAGAGTAAAATCCCATGAGTGGAGCAGATTCCTAGTCAGTTCAGTAAGAAGCTGAGATCCCTTATAAGATCCTCCAAAGCTAGCTACGCAAACAAACTTGCCACTGATTCTAAGGGCAACCACAAAGCATTATATAGCTATGTCAAGAATCTCAATGGCAACACCTAGATCTGCTCTGAGTTACAGCACAATGGCATGAAAATTACAGAACCAAATGATACTGCCAACATCCTGGCAGATAGGTTCAGTGCTAACTTTACCACCCTTTCACCCCCGAAAGGGCCCATATCTATGCAGGAAGAATTCAGAATCCCTGTAATCACATCTATGCAGGTAAAAGCTCCACTCTCTAAAACCAAAAACACAGCATCCATGGGACCGGACAACATCCCAGGCTGCATTTTACACGAACTTCAGAAGAAACTGGCTCCCCACCTAAACACCATGTTCAATCATAGTCTCACATCAGGCTTTGTGCCCACTGAATGGCACACAGCAACAATTATCCCACTCCACAAAGGGGGGAGCCACCACTGATACTGGGAACTATCGCCATATTAGCCTGATGAGCCTGGTCTGCAAGGCCATAGAACGTATCATCATGGAACTCATAAACAAAGACATTGGCAACCTCCAAACTCTGGACCTCACCCAGATTGGGTTTGTAAAAGGCAGATCATGCCTTCTGAACCTGATCGACTTCTTTGAGGCAGTCACCAAAGCCGTAGATGAGGGTAAGGTGGTTCACACAGCCTATCGTGACCTTGCCAAGGCTTTCAACACCATCTCCTATTCTGGAATTATAGTTAAGCTCACTCAACTAGGTATAAATCCCTACATCACAAGATGGGCTACCAACTGGTTCACTGACAGAGCCCACACTGTAAAAGTTGCAGACTCCAAATCCTGGGACCTCTCTTGTTTGGTATCTACTTCTCTGAAGTACAGGCTAACACAGAAGGCTTCTGGCTAATGAAGTTTGCAGATGAATGCAAACTAAGAGCCATAGTCGAGTCCCCAAATGAGGTGGACATCCTACAGAAGGGCCTCACTGAGACAAATGCCTGGTGTCAGAGGTATGGCCTCAAGCTCAGTGCTAGAAAGTGGATTGTCATCCCCTTTGGTAAACACTCTGTATCCATGAACTACCACATAAATAGCAGTCTACTTAACACCAAATGTGTGATAAGAGACCTTGGGACCCAGGTGGACAGTAGTCCCTCCTTTGATAACCAAATCACTACAGTAGTCCGGAAATCCTTTTATGTGGTACACCTCACCACAAAAGGGTTCTCATCCAGGAAAAAAAAAGGTCATTGTTCCCCTCTACTCGGCACTCATTACACCCATTATAAAGTACAACACCCCTTTTGGAATGTACCTCACAAGACATCTGCAGCAGCTGGAAAGACCACAGAAGTACCTCACAAAGAGGATTACTGGCCTCAAACAGATGCAATACACTGACCATCTCAAAAAACTCTAGCTTTACTCTGTACCATATCTCCTACTCTGAGGAGATGTCTGCCTAACATATAAAGCTATGTTAAACCCAGAGCTGTTGGACATGCTACACCTAAAGAAATCCCAATCCCTCCGAGCTACATGCTCTATGGTCCTAAACCTTGTCACCACAATAAATAGGATGTGCTGGAGGGATAGATTCCTGTCCCAGAGATTTCCTATACTCTGGAACAAGCTACCCATTTATGTTGAGCAAAGTTCCTCATTAGCACTCTAGAAGAAAAATCTTGATGAGTGGATGGAAATAGGAAATACACCCTGGGGATCATTTCTGTGGCTCTGCAAAAAGGGGCACAGGAAATTAACTTTCTTGGGTGGCATAAGCCATGGAACCTTGTTGGCTATGCTTACATAGGCCATTGGGCCAATAGCCTAGTACCTACCTATGAACCTATGAGCTATAGAATGCCTATACTTTTTAAGGCCTGTTCCACCCTGTTAATCCCCCTGTTAGACACTCTTAGCTACATAAGCTCTGTGGCACATGCAATAAGTATGTAGCACTATAGTACATACAACTAGATAGGTAGGGATTCTAATCTCAAAACTGGCAACTGTGTGAGAGTATATTTTTGTGTGTGGGTGTGGAGTATATTCCCTGTAGCAGTGTGGCTGCCTTGTGTGTGCGTGGTGGTTATACCATTTTGAGGGCCTGATCCACCATGTTAATTCCCCATTGGATTACTTTGCAGGGCCTGTTGGTGTCATCCACCTTAGATGCACAGTTAGACACCCTGCAGGTGCATACACTCCATGGCGCATGCAATAAGTATGTAGCACTAAATTGCATACAACTAGATAGGTAGGGGTTCTAATCTCCAATCTGGCAACTCTGTGAGTGTATGTGTGTTTGCATGCATATCCCCTTGCAGCAGTGTGGCTGTCTTCCCTGCGTTTGTGAACAATGGTTATACCATTTTAAGGGCCTGTTAACTGCCCCAGTGGCAACCTTTACAACACCTGCAGATGTCATCCACCTGAATAGCAGTGTCCAAGACTGCATAAACACATACGCTCCATGGCACATGCAATATGTATGTAGCACTATAGTATGTACAATTAGACAGGTAGGAGTTCTACTCTCAACAAGGGTGGTTCTTGAGTGTGTGTGTACAAATATCCCCTTGCAGCAGTGTACATGTGTTAGGACCAGTACCTGTCCCACCATGCAGGTTGCAGTCCATGTTTAACCAGGTGTGTCCTGTGAAAACAACTAAAACAATACATAGGTCCCAAGAGTGTAGGATAACAAACATTTCCTACATATGTGTAATAGTTGCATAAACCAGTCATTTTACATCAGAAATACCTGAATGTTCTGAGACATAGCATGGAAATGCTACAAATATAAGATTCATGTCCTTTGCACTCTTTGTGGGTATGGTTTGTCCTGCCAAATCTCACAATACTACAAGAAGTGTCCCACACTGGGCATTCATTAAGATGGCAATCCTACTCTGTGTTGCCTATGTTTGTGCAATATGTATAGATGTCAAGGCCCTGTGGGTAGCCGCTGCCCCTAAATAACGCACATGTATCTAGTTATGAATGCTAACCACCACCACCCACATATGTAGGTACTGATTAAGGCTGTGGTGACTGTAAGTTGTGTGCTGTCTGTCACTGACCCACCAAATGATAACACACTGCAACAGGGATCTTACTTCAGGTACATACTGGTGCCAAGCTCCTGGCCTCAAGCTAAATGCAGAAAACAGTACCATCATGTTATACAGAAAATACACGGCTCCACTGTTTGCCATATCATTTACAACCCCATAAACACATAACCTGTGCTGAGAGACTTGGGTACTCAGTTTGATAATGTCACATTCAACCATCATGTAGTGGCAGTGGTCAGAAAGGCCTTGTACTTGGTGCAACTCATAGGTAAAGGGAGTGCATCCAGAAAAAAGGTGGACATTATCTCTGTATAGTCCTCAGCCAGTAGAACAATAATTTAATACAATGGCCCATTTGATATGTACCTATCCAGACATCTGAATCAACTGGAAAGGCCATGGTAATACCCACAAAGGTAATTCATGGCCTCCAACATCTGTCTCATGTAGACAGCCTCTAATCAGTAGTGCCCACTCGATTTTGGACAGGTTGCCCGGAGGTGGGCTGGGGCATGTCTACAAACCAATTTTGGACACTGCCCTTTAACATTTGCCCAATATATGTGAGTCTGCTTCCTCACGCATTACCAGTACAACAGGCCTGAATCTGAAATGCGAGATCAACAAAACCTGCCGGACAGACAGGTTTGTCTCCCAGAGGCTGCCCTGTCTCAGGAATGTACTTCCCATACATGTCAGAGTACCATGCAGACCCTCATCAAGTGCAACCATGATGAGTGGATGGGATAACACGAATCTGTCCCAGGGGTCCCACCTGTGTCCCTCAATGACAGGGGCAACAGGTGCTGATAGAGGATTCTGTTGGGGATAAACTAATCACTAGGCTTGTTAGGGACCCAGGGACATTACTGTAGTAAATTTCTATGATCCTATGAACCTATGATCTTACTAAACTCCCAGGTGATGTATCAAGAGTAGCATGCTGTGTCAAGGGTTATGCATGCAAGATTACACTGTCTGCCCCCATTGTCCCTGACACACTGTCCTACACATATGCACCTAGTTAACTGTGCACATGTAGCCATACCTTGATGATGTCACATTCCTGCATTGCCACCATGCCATCCTGAGCCACTGTATTGGCAGCAGGTCCCCACAGCACAGACGCCCAGAATAGAAACAGAAAAGGTCTGGGAGAAAACGGTCAGTCAATAATACTAATGCCAAAACACCATCATAGAACAAAGGTACATGCACTGTGATATATGCCAGCAGGCACCACCTTACAAGGCATAACACTATTGTACTATCAACTGTCAGTAACTGTACTATAGTCACCCTGTACATAAGACTCATATTAGCATGTACCTGCATCGATGGTATGGATGACAGGGATGTGGCACAGGTATCATCATATGCACAAGGTGTGGTATGGGGTTGCCAGAGGCCTAGGCTGTCCCACACAGTGGACATCATGTGTGTGTGTCTGGAGGGGTGCTGGTCAGCTGGGCCATGGACAGGAGCTGTGCGTGTTTGGTGGTGACCTGCATTTGACAGCGATGTGTGTGTGTGCATGTACACTGTCAAGGCACATGCTAGCCATACACGAGGGTATGTTGGACAGCTATGGCCCATACATGGCAGAATGTAAAGTTCACCATCTCCGGCCACCAACTTGGGAACTGGTCCCACCAGGAGTGGCACTGGCACCACCATGCCCAAGGGTCAGATGCAGTCCTACTTGCTGATGATAATTGGCATCTGCTGGGTTGGTGTCCCTCACGGGACCACCCATGACCATGTGCCCATGGCCTGCCATGTTGTGGTGTGTACATCACCCCCCTTTTGGTAGTGCTGGTGGTACTGCCACTGCAGGAGTGTGACTGCAGATGGCCATGTGGGTTTTCAGCTGATGTTGTTGCTGACCCATGTCCATGTGTCCGATGCACTACTCTCACCACATTTTCAGCATTGGCATTGCATGATTAAGAAGTGACAATGTCTCACCCCACCATCTATCCACTACATCGGCAAAATGATGTAGGGCATCACCGATGCCGGGGATGGAATCATGGATGCCAGGCAGTGATGCACCCATGATCCTAAGCATCCGTACGGTGTTGTGTTCAGAATGTGCCTGCCTGTGTCTCCAGGATGGACCAAAACATGTGTCAGGTAACATGTGCTGTGACACCTCTGATAGGAGTTGGATGGCCAGCAGTCCTACTTTGAGTACCCCTGTCAATCTGCCTGTGTGGGACCTCACCAGGTCCCTTGCAATGACTACTGTCCACAGTCACAGATGCCATAGTCACCACCCTCTCCTGTTTGATGCCACCACCCTCAGATTGTCCAATATCTGTGGGTGCAGGGGACTAGATATGTGTGGGCATACTGACTGTGTGTGAGGACATTGGGGGAGGAAATGGGATGTCAACACATAAGACAGATTCAGCCCCCAACAACTCCATCTGTGCCTCACTATGGCCACCATCATCATCAGAGTCCGATGAGACACTGACATCAGGTTGTGAGGGGGACATACTCCAACCTCTATGGTCACCTGTGAGAAGGAAGACAACATGATGACATTACTCCCTGCACTATTATGTCTGCTGCTCCACACACACACACACACACACACACACACACACACACACACACACACCGACAAGTGAGGTGCCACAACTGCATTATACATACCACACCTTATTACTGATTCCATGCACAACACACAAGCAGACCACAACAGACACAGACAAGACAGGCCCTTAAGAAATGCAGTACAGCTATGTCCAGTTAATGTTGCTAGCACTATACACCTGTGAGATATGTGACATGCCAGTGTATGTGATGGACCTTCACCTTTAACACAGTGCACCCTTTTCTACCATACTAATGCCCCACTTTTATAGCAGACTGCCTAGACCTTCACAAAACTATGTGCAAATATATTACAGCTCCTGCAAATATGTTACTGTGATTACTAATGTAATACACTGCAGTGAACCTCTCTATAACTGAACATACAAGTATTGCAATATGGCTAAGCTTAGCAGTTGTGTCCACGGTAAACTGGCAGCCCTTAACATGCCTAGAGTATAGATGAGTCATGACAATACAGTTGCACACTCATCGACTGCAGGATGATGAACTCCAGCCACAATAGAGCTACCTATAGAATTGTGGGGGAGAGGTACTGTCAGCAGACACAAATGTGGCATTTATACAAGATAATATGTCCATATATCAACATGTGCAGTACGAACTGTGGTTCCACCCACATTGCTGACATTCTCAATATGTGTGCACACATGTGTGTTACAAACCCCCCACACAAATGCAGAATAACCCAACAACCATGTACAGGTATGCAGAGGCTGCCACTATGACTGCTACAGTATTAATGCAATGACCACAGGAGGCATACCTGGATGCTCCTCCACTGTGGAAGCTGTGTCACCCACCTCTACAACATAGGGTATGATGGATCTTGTGAGCTGGTGGCTGGACCCAGGTTTTCCAGGAACTGCTCTGTAGCTGAGAGTGGTTGTAGTTTTGCAGGCCCTTCACTGGTGCCAGCATGATCCCTGGCCACAGCTGCAGCCCTTTGCTGTGCATTATTTATCATGTCTGTAGCATGGTGTCAGACCTGCTCATAGCTCGTTTCCTATTGCCCAACATGATTCACCGATGCCACAAGGTCTGCACACAGGGCAGCACATTGTTGCTGATTATGGTGACTTCTCAACAGCAGGATCTGGTGATGGAGTTTCAGTCCATCGATTATGGCAGCATTCACCGCGTCTGAAAATGGTGGGTTCCTACATCAGTGCATCACTCCTGAAAGACAAGTAGAGGGGGACACATCACAGGACCACATACATTGATCTACATTATGTACATACCCTGCACATTTACATTTGCCAGCACTATCCTCTGCTAACGCCTACATCATACCCCACCATCTATCACCACAGTATGTACGTGGCTATCAGCAACATAGTGTCAATACATCATGCATTGCCCTCCTGATCTAGCCATTTCCTGCTGCTTGCTACATTTTCTCTTAGGTGTTCCACTGCATTTTACTGTTGCACCTTTTACTACTTGTTTATAGCCTGTCTACATTGTATCCAGTGGTGTCAGCCTCCTACTCCTGTTTTAACCACCTGGGCTGTAGGATCACCCCTTAAGTCTCCCTGGCCCTTGTCCCTCAGAGTCTGGAATATATGTTTACACAATGTCCTATAGTTTCCCCTGCCTGTCTTATTGACATGGTCATCCTGGCACAGTGTAGCAACTGCCTCATGTACACAGACAATCATCTACAAACACCACCAAGGAACACAATTTGTGAAAGAGGCAATGACATTACGAACCTACAGTCCATGCTCTTTCCCTATCAAGGCCACATATCTGGCACTGAATAGGTTGTCAACACAATCGGCACACCTCAGGCACCACCCACACCTACACAACACACACCCACATATGCATCGGTCCTCAACATAGACATCCACTAACAAAGGAGACCTCCAAGGCAAAGGCATAAGTAAAATCAACAGCCCTCCATAGCACATACCACACATAGCCACACACCTGTGTCCCCAAGCCATTATGGCCTCACCATAAATAAAACATATTAGTCATAGGACACTCCATTGTGAGATACACAGATGTGCCTCTCACCAGACTATATATGGGCCAGGTCACAGTTCCTTGTCTGCCAGGTGCCAGTATCTGCCATATCACATACCCACTGCTGTCTCTTAACAACAAGTACTGTCATGAGTGTGTCACAGTCCATGTTGGCATGCCTGACCTGACACATACCTCCCTGGACTGTATGCAGTGTGACATGATTGAGCATGCTGATTATGTGTCCCAGGCAGGTATGTCCCTAGCCTTATACAGCATTCTGCTGTCACCCAGAATGATGCTACAATTCAATCAGGAAATGATTGACCTTAATTGGCTTGTTATCCTGTGCCATTACAGGGGGATCCAGTACTTGAGAGCCTGGGATGATATGATCAGCAGACCATGATGCTTTGCCAGAGATGGCCTCCATCTATCTCAGCTGGCCTTCATGCATATGGCAATGGTTCTTGCCAACCCCATAGAGTTTTTATTAGGAGATGTGGTAAGGTTACCACTACCAACATATAACTGTCAGCACATCACACATCGAAGGCCATGCTGCTAAATGCTAGGAGTCTAAACACAAATCTGTGCTCATTGCAAGCATTCATAATACTGGGAAATGCTGACAACTGCACAGACACATAGTTCAAAGCTAGAGAGAGCATCCCACCCTTACATGGTCATCCATACTATCATACAGCCAGACCCTGAAAGTGTGGGCACTAAAGTCATGGGATTTGGGGTTTCACTATATATGAAAGATACACACCTCCAGGCTGTACAGGCAGTAAGATGCACATGGGACACTGCATGGGCAGCTCACCATTGCCAAGACATCTATCCAAATCAAAGCTAGCTACTGTCCCCCATATGTGACCATGAAGCCCATTCTGCTTATACTGAATGGACCTGATCAAGTTTATCAGGATTTGAGTCTGTACTCTGATCCTGGGTTACTTGAACTACCTAAATATGCATAGGAAGATGTACTCATGCCAGCACACAAATGTACAAAGATCCATCAACAGTGCAAATGCATATACCTCAGAGCAGCTAGGTGCTACCTCCACATGAGATGAGCATCTGCTGGAGTTGATATTAGACAAAATAGGTAACCACTGCAGCATCCCAACAGTGTCATCCTTCATGGTCAAAGCAACCATAAAGTGGTCACGTTTGCAGTCACCATCTCACACAATACCCATCTAGCTAGGGTCAGACATACATACAATTCCAAAGTTGAATACAGCCTCCTGATGGGTGGCATACACAGCTTTGCAGCCCCCACCCCCTCTGTAAAAACTGGCACCAATATCCACAAATACACAAAAGCACTATACATGCATTTGTATAGATGCATGGAGTCAGGTATACCAGACAGGACTACATCATCCTCTGCAAGGATACGTACTCCTGTCTGGTGGACATCTGCAATAAATAGTGTCTATAACAGGGATGACATACTGCTGTCCAAGACAAAGTAGGAGCAGGTGCCCATTTGATGCAATGTCACCTTAACCTGAACTAGCAAATAAGATCACTACTGGAATCCTGCAAAGCAAACCTGAGCCCACATTGGCAACAACCACTACAGACAATCATCTCCCCTTCTTCACATATGTCTGCAACATCAAAGGAAGCACTCAGATCTGTTCAGTAGTGGTGATGAAGAACACCAGATATACAAGTGCTGTAGGTATAGCATACATGATGCCTGACAGATTCAGTGTAGGCTTCATCCTCTGTCCCTCCCATCAGTACATCAGGACATCCCCAGTACCTGACCCCTTCCCCTTATATGTAGGGAACATTCACCACTGCCATCTCAAAGTCATGGTATACAGCCACCATGGGAGCCTATCGCATCACAGGATGCATCCTACATGACCCCAAGCACAACCTTACAGCACCATAAGGCACTGTATTCCACCAAGGCCTGACTACCACCTTTGTCCCAGCCGAGTGGAGGATACCCACTGTCACCCCTTTACACTAAGGTGGGGCATCCACCAATCTGGCACATTATAGACCCATCAGCCTGAGTAGGCTGATCTGCAAGGCCATGGCACAGTTCATAGGTTCATAGATAAGTACTAGGCTATCTGTCCAAGGGCATCTGTAAGCCTAGCCAGAATGTGTTGGCTTTCGCTGCCCCTTTAGATTAGTTCCCTGTGTCTCTGTCCAGCAGAGCCATTAGTTCCCTGTGCCTCTGTCCAGCAGAGCCACTGCAGTGATCCCCGGGGTAAATTTTCTGCGTTTCACATTCACTCGTCAAGGTTTCTCTTGAAGACTGTTAGTGAGGGACTCTGCCTAATGTAGATTGGAATCCTGTTTCAATGCATGGGGAGTCTCTGGGACAGGAATCTATCCCTCCAGCACATCCTATTTATCATTGTGGTGAGGTTTAGATCCCTAGAGCGTGTGGCTCTTGGGGATTTTTTTTTTTTAGGTGGATTATGTCCATCAATTCTGGGTTGGACATGGCCTTGTATGTCAGGCAGAGATCACCTCTGAGTAAGCAGTATGCAACCAAGTACAGCTGGAGTTTCTTCAGTCGGGCTGCATAGGGCATCTGTTTGAGGCCAGTAATCATCTTGGTGAAGTACTTCTGTGCTCTTTCCAGCTGTTGCAGGTGTCTTGTAAGGTACATCCCAAATGGGGCATTGTACTCTATGATGGGTCTGATGAGTGATGAGTAGAGGGGAACAATAATCTCTTTTGTTCTAGATGTGAACCCTTTTGTGATTAAGTGGGCCACATAGAAGGATTCTCTAACCACCTTGGCAATATGATTATCAAAAGAGAGATTAGTATTTACTTGGGTCCTCAGATCCCTTATTAGATTTTCTGTATTTAGGGGACTACCACATATGTGGTAGTTCGTGGGTACTTTGTTTTTTCCAAAGGGGGTGACTATGCACTTTTTGGCATTTAGCTTGAGGCCATGATTTTGACACAAGGTATCTGTCTCAGTGAGACACTTTTGGAGGACGTCTGTATCAGCTGGAGAGTCAATTATGGCCCCCAGTTTGCAGTCGTCTGCGAACTTGGTCAGCCATAGTTTTCCTGTGCTTGCCTGTACCTTGTAGAAGTATATACTGAGTAGGATGGGTCCCAGGACTGAGCCCTGGGGGACACCACTTGTAACTGGTTTGGAGTCGGTCCTAGAGCCTGCAACTCTCACCATGTGGGTTCTATCCATGAGCTAATTGGCAACCAATCTTGTGACGTAGGGGTTTATGTTCAGGGTCCTGGCATCAAAACATGGCAGGAGTGATTATTTTTGCTGATGTACATCAGTGGAATTTATGGCATGTTTATAGAAACACCAGTTATTCTTCAGAGCTGAGTGGCCTAGTGGGCTAGTGCACTATGTTGTAGTTAACAGGGTCTTGGGTCCAAAACTTGGCAGGGAGTATTATTTTGTTGATGTGCAGAACAGTGTTAGAAACAGCTAAGGTGATTAAAGCAGTTTTAAGTAGTTTTAAGTGGGTTTAAGAGGGTTTGCATGGTGTGACACAATGCACTGCACTGCTTAGCTCTGCTTAAACCCACGCTAATTTAAAAAAAAGAAAAGAAAATAGGGGTAATAGGAAAGTGGTGAAATGGGGTCAAGCAGGAGGAAAAATGATGTGAAAAGCAGGTAGGGATGTGCAGGATGGGAGTAGGAAAGGACCATAGCTCTCAATTTCTTCAACAGCAACAGCTGTGCAGGTTGTGGACAATTTGGAATTTGGAGCCTTACATCCCAGACAGAGGGGTGTGGGTGCATAACTTTGTTGATTAATTGCTATAATTATTGATTGTGGGCAGTGTGTAGGTGTGGGTGAAATGGAGAGCTATGTATGTGGCAATATTTTTTGTGTGGGACAGATACCCATTTATTTATTTATTTATTTATTTATTTATTTATTTATTTATTTAAGGAGAGAGTGGAATGTTGGGGAAGGGATATAGGTACATGTGGGGAGGTAAGTTGGGTAGGAGAGGTAGCATTTGCAAACAGACAAGACAGCAGATGGGGCAGTGTATGACACATGAGGGGGTAAACACCTTGGACAGGGAGGGTGTTGTGGAATTGGAGAACAAAGTGCCCCCAGATGGCAGCAGTGGGACTGAGCTCCCCACCCATGGGCAGTCACCACTGCTCCTTCACAGACCAGATGGTGGCTGTGGTGAGGGCTGGGAGCCAGGGACAGCCTGCCCCTCCAGGTGCATAATCTGCCCTCAATCTGGTGCTGTCAATTGTCCAAATCATGCTGGACAATCCTGCACACCATGCCTTGGAGCTGTTGCTGGGTAACCATTCCCTCTCAGTGCCCACTCTTGGCATGGATGGTCCCTGTCCCCTGAGTTGATTCCACCAATGGGTGGTGCAGGACCAGTGGAGGGAGCAGCTCCAGGTTGGGTCCCAGACATGCTGGGACCCAGTACCATAGCCAGTTGAGGTGGGGTAGGTGGATCTGCAGGAACCGGCCTACCCACTCGTGCTATGATGAGGTTTTTTAAAAGTGTATAGGTTAGTCATGCACAGCACATTTAAACATTAGTTATAACAGCATGCAAGGGTGTTCCAATTAACCCAGAATGATAACATTGCATAGCATACAGAACACAAGAATAAATGAAGCAACAGTCAGTATTGTAACAGCATGCCAGTAACAGTTACAGCAAAAGGCCAACAACATTGGTATTTCAACAAGGAATGTTAGTATGCAACCATTGTAATATATAACAAGAATAAAACACAAGGCCCAATGAACAACATATGTGAAAAGGAAACCATACCTGTAGTATAACAATAATAATTTGTGATGCAGATAAGGGGTGGAATGAGAGAGAGAGAGAGACATTCCATTAACAACAGTATAGGCTTTTTTGTTTGCAACAGTACTGTTTTATACTCTACAGGTCTGCGCTTGCTTTATGTATACAAGTGCCCTGTAGCTTCTGTACCACATACATAAATCTAAAGCTATCTGCATGGGACAGTATGGGCGAAGCTGTAACACCTACAGGTACAAAACTACAGGAGACTATTACATGTCAGAGGAACATATATGACTACCAAGGTGTACTGTTCACTGTTATTGTTTGAGTGTGTCACTGACATACTTCAACTGGATGTTATAGCTGTGTCCAAGGGTTTTGGCAACAGCGGTCACTCTCCATGACAGTGTGACACTTGAGAAACATGTATCATGTGCAGTACAGACAGTTTACACTTATCCTGCCATCCTTGACAGGCATGGGGTTAGACTACCAGCAGACATTCACAGACAAACCAGGCATACAGCCGTACTAACAATAAACCATTTTATTTGTCTTAATATCTAGGAATAATAGTGTACTTGTGGACAATTTATTTAATGAAGTCATCACCTTGCTGAGCAATGCTGTTTACACACTAGTATTCCTGGACAAAGAAATTACTATACCATTCATACAGCTACTACAGACATTTATTGACCTGTAAGTCCTGTGGGGAGAAAATCTGTTAGCAATACATAAATGTTTCTATAAATATTCAGTAGTAATTGTCTGTTTCTATAAATATATAGACGTACTTGACTTTGGATTCGTACCCCAGTGTGTGTGTGTGTGGTAAAATGAACAACATACATATCATTTATCAAATTGAGCTACTGCTGTGTGTTGATTGACTGGTATGTGCTTAGAGCTCATCTGGTAACAAAGTCTGCCCTGGTAATATAAGTAGAGTGTCACATAAGACTGCAGTGACAGTAGGACACATGTACATGAGATTCATGCATGACAGAGATAGTACTGAACTGTGTATTAATACATGGAATGCAGGTGTACACATTTATCCCCCAGTGGATGGGATTATGTGTGATATGTACAGACCATATTGGGGTGTTGGGTTGCCTACCTGACCCATATATATTTGCAGATGGCATATTTGCAGTCTACAGCTATTACAGTTTCATACTTGCCTGCATCAGCGTAACTACATTCAGGAATGCATATAGCTGAAATGCAAAAGTTAACACAAGGCAATCCTGAGAGAAACACACTATAATACCTTCGACATTACTATTCTAGGTTCAGATCTTAGTGCAGAACAAATACCATAATGCATTATATCGTGTAGTACAGCTCCACATCTACACTTTAGCCAAACAGTACTTTATTGGCCAGCCTTCAATTATTTCATGGTATTATACCTGTGTTTACTTCACAGCAGTTGTAATAATCAATTTCTTGACCAATAGCCCAAAATACACATTTGGCACAACACACCTTTATTAGGGATGACATGAAACAGTGATTAGTATACATCTAACAATTTCTATTGCTGAACACTAAATAATGCAGGCATTGAAAGACAGCTGTTATTCCACCATGTATGCAGTACTAACTTTATTTCCTTAACAATTCTGACTGCAGTTGTACTTTATTTCTTGAAAATGTTGAATGCAGTTGATTTATTCCTTTTACATTATGAATGTGGTTGTTCTTTATTACCAGAACATTATTAATAATACAGTTATTCCTTAACATTAGTAATGCAGTACATGGCATTGCTCACTTATATCAGTCCAGGACTATGAACACATTTATTGCAGTGCACTCAAAGCAGAATATACCTACTGGCAGTTACAACTGTACTCTTTCTTAATTATATTACTATATATTGCAGGATATATCTGTACTCACCACAATCTAGGCGCAACCTGGCCAGGCACCCTGCACGGGCCTCCAAGTTGCACGATCTCTCCTTTGCAGCTGTGGGGACAGAAACACACAATTATATGTACCTGTCTATCAGATATTCATACTAGACTTTGGTAAATCAATACTTCCTATACTTACAAACATGAAGGGCATTGTCATCCTCAGCATCTTGGATCCACTGGGCCAAGAGTTCCCCCTTCCTATGCTTTAGGTTGTTGTAGTGGTGATGTACCTGCTCACCTGTGTGGGGGATAACAGTTGCACTGGTTAGGTCACGTGCCAGCTGGTCCCAGGCCTCTGATTGGCATTCTGACCCCTGGCACTCACCCTGCAGCAGCTGGATGCCATGGTCTTTCATGAGGAACCCAACCATGACCCTGGACTCCAACATGCCCCACCGCTATGCCTGGAAGCAGTCACCCTCTCCAACACCTGCCATAGTTCCTGCATGGGTCAAACTCCAGCAGGTTCTGGCTGTAGTTCTGCCTGTTCAGCTTAAATTAGGCTGTTTTCCTGCCTTTTACCACCATTGGACCATTTTTAAAAATGCTAATTGAAGCTTAGCACCACACAAACTGACTAAGATTAGCTAAGAAGTGCTTGAACTGGCATTGCTTAGCAGTGCCAGAACCAGTTAAGTGGAGCTGCACATTGCTAAATACTGCTAAAATGGGTCCTATTTAAGCATTGCTTGGCTTGGCTTAGCAGTGCTTAACAGAGCTTAGCTAACAGAAAACCAGATTTTATGAAAAATATAAAAAAAAATGATATTATTTGTTCATTAATGATACTCTGTTATTATGTGTATCTATTTTACTTTATATCACCGAACCTTATGCATTTTAATTAAGTTATCTTGGTTCATAGGTTCATAGGTTCATAGGTTGGTACTAGGCTATCAGCCCTAGGGCCTACACAAGCCTAGCCATGACAATTCCCTGGCTATTTCTTCCCACACTATTTACTTCCCTGGACCCCTGTCTAGCAGGGCGACTGACATGATCCCCGGGGTGAATTTCCTTTCTCCCATCCAATCGTCAAGGTTCCTTTTGAAGAAGACCAAAGAGGCACTCTGCTTGACATGTATGGGCAATCTATTCCAGAGTTTGGGGAGTCTCTGGGTCAGGAACCTATCCCTCCAGCATGTTTTGTTTACTGTGATGACAAGGTTTAGATCCCTGGAGCGTGTGGCTCTGAGGGATTGGGATTTCTTTAAGTGTATCATGTCCAACAGCTCTGGGTTTGACATGGCCTTGTATGTTAAGCAAAGATTGCCTCTGAGTAGACGATATGCAACAGAGTATAGCTTGAGTTTTTTAAGGCTGTCAGCGTAGGGTAGATGATATGCGACAGAGTATAGCTGGAGTTTTTTAAGGCTATCAGCGTAGGGCATCTGCTTTAGGCCTGTGATTATTTTAGTGAGGTATTTCTGTGGCCTTTCCAGTTGTTGCAGATGTCTTGAGAGGTACATACCAAACGGGGCATTGTATTCTATAATGGGTCTAATGTGGGATGTGTACAGTGGAACAATGACCTCCTTTTTTCTGGATGAAAAGCCTTTAGTAATGAGGTGTGCCACATAGAAGGATTTCCTGACTGTTGTGGCGATGTGGTTATCGAAGGTGAGACCACTGTCCACCTGTGTCCCTAAGTCTCTTATCAAACTTTCGGTGTTTAGTGTACTGCCACCTATATGGTAATTCACGGATACATGTTTTTTTCCCAAAGGGGATAACTATGCATTTCTTGGCATTGAGCTTGAGCCTATGGTTCTGGCACCAAGCATCTGTTTCTGTAAGGCCCTTTTGTAGAGTATCCACATCATTTGGGGATTCAATAATGGCTCCCAGTTTGCAGACATCTGAAAACTTTGTTATCCAGAGTCCCTTAGTGTTGGCCTGTACTTCAGAGTGTGACTTTAATGTATTGGATACTTGTGTTTAACTGGAGCTTTTCTCCTCGGGTCTCCACTGAAAATGGGCTTCT
This sequence comes from Protopterus annectens, assembly GCF_019279795.1. NCBI lineage: Eukaryota > Metazoa > Chordata > Ceratodontiformes > Protopteridae > Protopterus > Protopterus annectens. The sequence continues at coordinate 89,473,804 of NC_056734.1, forward strand.
GGCCCAGCTGGACTAACCCGGTTAACAAATGTCTATATATATATATATATATATATATATATATATATATATATATATATATATATGGATCTACCTAAAAAGAACGAAAGCTGAAAACACCAACAATGAGAAGACCAACACCAGATGACCAACAACGTAAATGATCGATAGTCCAGAATCTCGACGCTGAAAACACCGACATGCAAAATGAGCATGACTGTGTAAGTATGCAATAGTGATAGACTTTAGGGTTAGGGTGCAGGTAAGGTAAGTGTGCATTAGTGATGGTCTTTAGGGTTAGGGTGCGGGTAAGGTAAGTGTGTGATAGTGACAGACTTTAGGGTTAGGGTGCGGGTAAGATAAGTGTGCGATAGTGACGGACCTAAGGGTTAGGGTTTGGGTTAAAGTTAGTTGTGTATGTAAGGTTTAGTGCAGGCTTGTAAAGCTTTTGGTGTGCTTGTGTTGTGTGCGTGCTTTTCGGAAAATTATTTGTTTTGTTTTGTTGAGTTTTGGGATTGTGGTTTGTCGGGCATTTAGACTTTCTGGTATTTCAACTTTCGTTCTTTTCATGTCGGTGTTCTCGTTGTCATGCTTTTAGCTTGTCGATCATTTCAGGTAGATATATATATATATATATATATATATATATATATATATATATATATAATTTAAAAAATAAATTGTTATAACAATTTGCTATCGCATGTAAAAGCTGAATGACCTGTGTGTATATTCAAACCATGCACCGCCTACACACAAGTCTGTGACTCTAACTACTATATAACTACAGCTATACATTTCTATATAGCTCTCAGTTATGTTTAAGCACTGCTGAGCACCACGCCACACAAAACCACTCAGCTATGCTTAAAGGTGACCTTTTACATTAAAATTAAAAGTATCCAGTTTCTATTTTTAGATGTCTGGCACATGTCCATTGCTAAGCGCCACACCATGCTTTGCAAACACAAAAAAAAAAAAAAAAAAAAAAAAAAAAAAAAAAAAGGAAATAACATTTTACTTTTATATTTCGATGTCATTCAGCACTTTAGTACTGCAGGGGGCGTGCTACTCATCTCTGGACATTGTAACATACCCCCTACACTGATTCTGTAACCATGTTACATGGCTGTCTCTCAGTAGTGCGCCTTCATTAATATGGAATGCATGCTGCTGAGGGGGAGACGCAAACACGGCTACAGTACAGTCTGTGTAGGCTTTCCACTAGTCCTACATGGAGTTTATTAAATCCAAAGCATAGTACACCACCCTCCTGCACCCCCATGTGGGTACCTGCACCCACCACACCCCCTGCTGCATAAATATTCCAACTTTGAAACTGCTCTGCTTTGGAGAAAGGGCATAATCCCCGGTCCCTGCTCTTCATAATCTTGCACATTTCAGGTTCCAGCTGAAAGAAACACTGCTCCATTTTTTTTTTTGCAGGTTCAAGATTACAAGATTCGAGCATGTTGGCTCAATCTTGAGCATCTCATGCATTTAGGTTGTCGAGTTTGTAACCTGGAACCATCAGGACACCCTATGCATAGAAAAATTTCCATACACACCATGGCAACAGCCTGCAGAAGCTTCAATAAACCTTGTAGTGTGGACTACTCTACCAGACAAAATACAAAAACTTAGCAAACTAACTACTTTTCAAAGTGCGTGGAAGCACAGCACTGCAGTAAACGTATATGCAATTCTTATTCTTATATGGAACTAGGCTAGATCTATGCATTGGTGTCTGCTACCCTACTAAATGTCTCAGTACACTCAGCAATGTACAGCCTTGATACATAGAGATAGCTATATAGACAGAGAAAATACATAAATAAAGCTAGTGTCCTCTATATATAATGCAATGGTTTGCGTCAGTAACATTCATGTAAAAGCACAACTGCATTAGTCGTATCACTGCTAGCACAATAAAAAAGAATGCAGTCATATGTGTAAATATTCATGTAAAAGCAGATCTATAAGTAGTTACTGAGCTGCAGATGTTGAGCAAACAACTAAAGATGTCACAAAGTAGAGCTACATAGACAAAATCATCAAATAGACTGAAACACGCAAGAGTCTTTCATGTGTGGTACCTCAAACCTCCTTTGAAGGAGACCCATTGAAAACAGACAAATGATCCCTTTAGAACATACAACTGTTCCAGCTACTTGACTTCTGAATGTTCACAAATTTGTAACATTTTAGTCTTTACAGAGTCATTCAGACCAATAAAGCCAAACCACACTAACCGTAAACATGGTATGTTTTACCTTTCTATTTAAGGGGATACTTTGACCATTTTCTGAAATCACTCAGCTTTTAAAAAGCCTAATGCCCATAACATGGTAATTACACAAAACATCTTTCCATTCGCACTAACTTAATTATTCCTTTTATATGTGGTTTGCTAAAAATAAGTCTTAGCACTTGTACAGGATATGTTGTCAACAAGGGCTAAAAGTTCCCTATTAACACTCAGTCACTCCATAAAGATGACATTATTTGACCCAAAATGAATAAAACCATCTCTATTCTTCCTTATATATTCGCATCCAATGGCCCTACTTACATGTATTCTTCCTTATATATTGCCATCCCATGCTAGCATTTTTCTTTATATATTGGCATTCCGTGGCCCTACTCACATGTATTCTTCCTTGTATATTGGTATCCCATGGGCCTACTACTCGCATGTATTCTTCCTTATATAGTGGCATCCCATGGCCCTACTCTCATGTATTCTTCCTTGTATAGTGGCATCC
>NC_056734.1:89479068-89576568 GCF_019279795.1 Protopterus annectens
ACACACACACACACACACACACACACACACACACACACACACGCACGCACGCACACATGCACACACGCACACACACGCACATGCAGACACACACTCAACATTTAGTACATTGGACAGGATACCTATGCTTCAGCGAATCATTAATGGCATACTCATTTAATGAATCCACTCTCAGTGACAAACAAGTAAAATAAAAATTTTTAAAGGAAACATAAATATCTAAATCAGTAATCAGAGATGTCATAGAAATTAATTCAAACTGTATGGAGAAATCATGCAAACAATATACTAACCAATATTATGTGACATTTGTTGACCAGGAAAGTCAGACTAGGACAGAGCCTATTTACAGTGGAGGCCCAGGGATAATTACTCTAGACATGTCTTTGGAATGGGGGAGGAAACCCATGCAAACATAGGCAGGATGTGCAGACTCTGCACAGAAGGCACCCCAGCCAAGAATCAAGCCAAAGAACCTCTTGCTATGAGGTGACAACAATAACCACTGCACCACCGCTATTAAATGAAGTACACTGTGCTAACCCTGTATAAAGGAAAGATTTTCATGAAGTAGTTAGTCATAGTGCCTGTCCTAAATTTCACACTATGATGCTAGACATGTCTTTACAGTCATGGTCCAGATTATAATTAGCTAGGCCCCTTAAGAGGGCTAAAGTCTGCATTAGGTCTGTCACCATTCATTATTGTAGGTCCTGTCATTCCTTATAGTTCCAGTGGCAGAGCAACTGTTCTGTAGAGCTTTATCATTATTTAAAGATTTAATAATATTGCTCACCTCATATGATGCAATGAGATAGAACAAAGCTTTGATTTCACCGATTGTATCCAGGCTATTGTAATATGGACAGAAAAGACTGCTGCCAGCTCAACAATATCTTTAAGTGCTCAGTACACTGAAACATGTCCAAAAGCTTCAAGAATTACCCTTTGACAACACACTTGTGTCTAGTTATTGTATGAAAGAAGTGGAGTGCTTCCTGGAATTAATACACAGATAAAGGAATACATTTTTATTTCCCTTGGAAATAAAGGCTGTGTAGTTCTAAGAGAACTTTTTTTTCTAACCGTACATTCACATAAGTAGTGTCAGTAGCTCCACAGATGGCACACTTGCCTTTGGTGCTGGAAAACCAGAAGGTTGTAAATTCTATTCCCACTCCTGAGTGTGTTGTCCTTCAAATGAGATATTAACTCAAAGTGTTGTATATTTGAGTTGGTTTTAGCTATAAAATATCTCATGGCACCTAAAGAAAACAGCAGGAGATGTTCCCCAGTAATATATTAACTTGGCTGCCCTCTGAAAAAGGCCACTAGCCTAGTTGAATGAATCCAGTTGACAAAGGATAAAACAATATATACCCATTCAAGGTATCCCAAAGAATATTTGGAAAAGGCGAATCCTTAACATTAAAATTTGTAATTATATCCTATAGTTGTGGGATCAGCTGTTGTAGTATAGGATGATTCAGCATCAGGGTGTGTAAGTACCTTAATACCCTCTGCATAATATTTGTAGATCAGTGTAACAGTGAGTACTTGCCACTGATGAGCAGTACATAAAGAGTTGGGATGCTTGTACTTGGAAATGCTTACTTCTGTCAAGCTGATTTAGCTTATTTGTGACAGATTTCAAACATTTATCTAAGGACATCAATCAGTCAGAATGAATATAATTTGAATATTTTTTTTCCTGATAGTTAAAATGACCAGCAATTAGAGATCTCCACCCCCCCACCCCCCATATATATATTAAAAAACTCTGCAGCATCTATTGACAGACTGTCTGGCATGAAGCCCCTGGTAAGATATAAACTGAAGCTACAGTACTCAGTGATCCATCTAAAAAGCCTTTGAAGGTATCTAACATACCACAAGCAACAAGTTACATATCTGTGACTGTCCATGATATAAAAAATGGAAAGCAAGACGAAATGGAAAGGAACAGGAAAAATGCTGAAAATGCATTTTTCTACACCTCTCACTTAATTTTTTTATGAGAATACCTGCTTAGGAGGGAGGAGATGGCCAACAATTTGTTCCTGACATCAAAAACACTCTAGAGGTCTTTAAGGAAACTGCTATTTACAAACACGATTGCCAAATGTTAACAGATGTAATCAGTTTCTGTTAACAAGAACAGCATGAAAATGAACAGCTGTACTCTACAAATGTCTTTTGTCTGCTATGCAGTGGGCTAAAATCAGATTCATGTGGCAAGATTGTGACATCTCCCACTCTAGGCCAGTAATCAAAGAGCCTGAATCCTCACCACTGGCACTGGAGAGGTAAGTTCACTTGGAAAAAAACAAGGATACACCAAGTATTTCAGATGCAGCTCTCTGCATCAAGCACAATTTCCCTTAAGAGCATACAGGGAACACACTCAGTTTTGGGACTCGGTTTCTCTATCTGTCTCCAGGTCCCCAGTCAGACTCCTCACTGGCACAATAGAGTAGAGACCTCAGCTGAGTGTCCAAGCCAAGTTCTTCACCACTCTCTCTGTGAAACCAATGCTTCATGCCCCTGCTCCAAGCAGCTGACGCACATACTCTTTGAGATTTGATTTACACATGCACAGACACACACACACACACACACACACACACACACACACACACACACACACACACACACACACACACACACACACACACCTGGGAAAGGCTGGCACAGGTTTACTAGCTCTGCCCCCTTCTGCCCAGACTATAAGGTAGTTATACTGCCACAAGACACCCCAAAGCCAGCTACTCTAAGGCTCTTACAAGGATACTCAATTATACTGAGTGAAATTAATATTAATACAAATGATAGTGTTTGGCCAATGCAGTAAGGCTTTCAGGAGTGGCCACAGTGTCACCAAATAAAGTTTAAAATATTCTCTAAAGGACAAGCCACAATAAAAAGTTTATATATATTTAAGAATAAATAATAAAAGAACATGACAATACTAAGTATCTATTTACAATAAACACTAGAGTTTCAGTCTCAGGGAATATTAAAAAATAACACAGGTGGACAGGTTCACACAGTTAGAGTAAAAAAATACTTAACTAATCTCACTATATTTTCCTGAGTGATCTAAAGAACTGTAAGATACACCCCAGGATTTAAAAAAATCCACATAGGCACAGTGTAGAGTCTACATGGAATGTATCCATGTACACGACCATGGTTCCCCCTCGGCAGCACAACATGCATATTAATGATGGCACACTGCCGAGGGAGAGCTGAGGAACATGGATAGTGAATCTGCGTAGGGAGAGGTGTAATGGCTACCTGTGTCTGCAGATGACTGCGAGTCTCCCTGTAATGCTGCCCGCCACTGTTGTAGTGTTGTGAAGTGTGTCAAATGTACAATATGTCATTTTTATGATGTTTTTTTTTTTTTTGTTTGTTTTAACTGCATGTTTGCATGGCATGGAGTGCAGCAATGCAAAGCTGTACTCACATATAGGCAGCTGACACCTGCCAGACATATAAAAATAGAAACCAGACATAATTAATTATTTTTTTTTTAATTACCATTTGCACAGAGCAGAGTGCAGCAGAGCTGAGCAGAGCTCACACATACATAGCCAACACCTGCAAGACATCTAAAAATAGAAATTGGATGTAACTAATTATTTATTTATAGGTGTGTTTAAGCTTGTTTGCATGGCACAGCGTACTGCTCAGCAATGCTAACAGGTAGCCTAGTAGGGGCTCCTATTAAATGACCAAAGACACATTCTTTCGAATGCATCTTGGTCAAATTTGAAAAGACGAAAAGGCAAAATGATGAAGCGGCATATAAGCAAATTCTTTCCCTGGGAAAGAAATTGCTTGGCCGTGTCCGTTACATTGCCGTATTCGTCACTGTAGTGCAATCTTGATGTTGGTATATTTAAGTAGGGGGGTGGGGGGGGGGGCAAAGCCCCCCACTTTATGTTATGCTTTAAGTGTTTTTTTTCTCTTTGGAACAGCAAATTTTTTCACTTGGAAGAAAATCGCTGTTCTAAGCGTTCGCGTTTGTAAGCTTTCACTTACATGGGGTCAGTAAATCATCATTCACTTTTCTAAGCGTTCAATGATTTAATATAGACCCACCTAGTAGTATATGTGAACATATACTAGTATTCATAACCCAATTAGCTACATGGGTAGAGTTACTGTCTTATGTATAGTATGTCCTGAGTTTGAGTCCATAACAGGCAGAATATGTGTGTAAATTAATGTACTATTTTTCTTTAATTTTATTAAACTATTCTAAATTTTGGCACTGCTGTGCTTTGCTAAGCACTGCTCATTCATGTTAAGCAGTGCATAAACATACTAATAGCTACCAATGTTTGTGCAGTGCTAAGCCTCGCTAAAACTATAGTTCTGTGAGTTTTCCCATTGCTTGTCTTCACTTAGCTAGTTTGTGCGCTACTAAGCGATGTGGCACTTTTTTGAATGTTGCTCACTGACATGTAAGGGTGAGAAAACAGCCCATATTAAGCCCAATAGGTGGGAATTCACATCATTCATTGGAGTTTGATCAACAGTTGGTATGGTTGGCATTGTTTATGAAAGTGTGTGCTTTTGGATGCACAGGTGGGGTATTCAAAAGTCCAGGGTCATGGTTGGGTTCCTTGTTAAAAACCATGAATCTTGGCTGATGAAAGGCAGATTCCAGGGCTAAAAGTATAAAGCAGAGGCCTGGGACTGTTTGGCCAGGGAACTTGCCAGTGTTACTGGTATCCCCCACACAGGTGAGTAGTGTTGCCACCATTATGAAGACCTGAAAAGGAGAAATGGGGAACCTTGGACACCTGAGTTCAAGAGGCAAGACAAGGAATGCCCCACAAATATGTAAGTAGAGTTTCCTCTGATTTACCAATATGCAAGCTGAATGTCTGCAAAACTGGCTTGCATAATGGTGTGCTTCTCTCTCAATAGCTGTATCTGAGAGGGCTCATAATTTCAAGTCCCATGCTGGGCGCCTGACCAGGTTGCACCATCAGCATGATAAGTATGGATTTATTATGCTAACTGTAGTGCAATAAATGAAAAAGAGCAAAGCATGTACGGCAATAAACTATACACAAGAAAAACTGTGGTGCAGTAAATGGTCAAGTAGAACTGTAGTGCAACAAATGGTTAATTAGAGCTGTAGTGCAATGCATGAACAATAACAACTGAAGTTTAATAAACAATACCAATAACAGTAAGCAAAATGGTGTTCAGCAGGATTGTGCTGTCATAACCATTGTAGTATAGCTGTATACACTGGTTGTCTATGGTAAGGTTGCTGCAGTCAAAGGTAACACTGTACTAGCTGTAGAATGCAAAACTAATGGCTTGCAATCTGTATTGCTTAACTCATAGTACACTCCAAGGCTGTCTCAAGGCTAGTATCAATCACATAATGCTCTCCATTCCTCCTACTTCAGGTAATAAAGGAATATGGGTGAGGTAGCCCACTCCATGGGCAGATATTGTGTGTGTACTTCACAGATATTTTAAAGCAATAACAAAACAAAATGTTCACCAGCATTGTTGATACTAAAATAAAGTTGTTTTAATATATACAGTATGGTGGTATTGGGTCTATATTATATCATCGAGTGCTTAAAAAAGCGAACGCTGATTGATCAACCTAATTTAAGTGAAAGCTTACAATCTCGAACTGTCAGATCAGCGATTTTTTTTCCCAGGGAAAAAAATCGCTGATCAAAAACACATACACACAACATAAGCACACCAAACAGAAATCCACACACATACACCTAAAATCTGATACCTAACCCTACACTAAACTATGCGCACACCACTAACTACCCACTTACCTTAACCCAAACCCTAACCCTAAGGTCCGTCACTATCGCACACTCACCTCACCCGCTCCCTAACCCTAACTCACTTAAATCCACCCTAACCCTCATGTCCACTCAATCGCACACACACCTAACCCAAGCCCTAACCCTAACTCACCTAAATCACCCTAACACTCACATCCACACAATCGCACATTTACCTGAATCTGACCGGTAACTTTCCACCATAACACTGAAAATACCAAAGCAACAGAAACGGACAACTGAATTCTTTCCCTAGGAAAAAATTCGAGTTTCTGCTGCTTCGATATTTTGCATTTTTGTGAAAATAAGTTCGATCAATCAGCGTTCGCTTTTTTAAGCGTTCAAGGATATAATATAGACCCGGTGGTATTCCATGCATGTACGTTCTACTGTCAGTGCAGTCAATTATAACACTGTAATAGTTCTAGAATGCAAAAGAATGTGCTGTAACTTGTATTGCTCAACTCATAGTATGGTTCAATGTTATCTCCAGCACACTACCAGTCACGTAATGTTCACATTTTCTTTCTCCCCAGGAACAAAAGGTATATGAGTGAGGTAGCACATGTCATGAGCAGATATTGTGTTTAGATTTCAAAACGTTTTAAAATCATTAAGAATAAGGTGTTCACCAGCATTATTGATTCATAAATAAATCTGTCTACTTCAAGTATGGCTGTATTCCTGGCATGTCTATACTAACTTGCTACAGTCAATTATGACATTATTTGCAGATGTCCCCTGCAGTCACAGCTACTGAATTCTATTCCCATGTCTGGCAACTAAGTCATGACAGCTGTCTAGTTTATGAACTGTACACAAACATGCCTCTCAAGTGTCACAATTTTGCATACTGTAATTAATGTTGCATAATCCATCTGTCACAGGATTACCACAGAAATAATTACCTGGAATCCAAAGTATTACCAAATCTGCTTACAGAACATCTTGGTAGTTATAGAAGTCCACATGATGTGCAACTGTTCTGTCTAGTTGCGTACCTGCATTTGTTATTGCTTGGCCCATACTGACACATGAAACAGCTTGAGAGGTATGTACATGCTACATCACCTATAGGAGACTTGTAGTCACTGTACACAAAAATGACAATACACACCTGTAGAGTTAATATTACCACTGGTTTCAGCCAGAGTTCTAATTTGCAATGTCACTAATGGAATGTTTTTTTCTCTCTCTCTCCCCACCCATTATCTGCATGTATTTAATGTTGTTATGTATTATTATGGTTTACTATTAACATATATTGTTAAAATAACTATATTTTGGGAAATGTGGTTTATTATTGTTATGCGTTATTATGCTTTCATATTGACATATTTAGTTAAATTAACTGTGTGGTTGCCCTTATGCTTTAACTGTTACTGGCATGCTAACATACTGACTGTTCTGTTATTTCATGTTGTGTCATACATAATATAAATTGCTATGTATTTGGGTTAATTAATACGATGTTCCATGTTGCTAATATTAACAATGATTTCTTCACTACTAACCCCAACTTATTGGTATACCTCAATTAGCACAGCACATAAAGGTAGGCCGGTTCTAGCTGATCACCCTACCTTGTCTCAGCCAGCCGTGGCACCAGGTTCCAGCACATCTGGGACCCAGACTGGTGGTTCCCCCTCTGCTGCCCCTGCAATACCTGTAGTATTGGGTAGTGCCACCCAATGGGATGGGGCCAGACCTCTCTTTGGGACTGGTGGTGAAGGGGGAGTTGTCACTTGGAGGCTGAACCGCTAGTCTTGGTGCACAGAGTAGTCAACTGTGGCTATGAATACCATCTGCGCCAGACTGAGAACATGCTGGCCAACCTAATTGGGCAGTTTAGCCCTGGTGCCCAGCCTCCAGTACTGCCACCCCTGGGGCAGTAAATGAGCACTGTCAACAGTCCCATGGGTTGGGATGTGAGTCATGCTGCTACCTTGTGGAGGCTCATGGGGCTTGAATTCCACAACATCCTCAGTATCCAACGTGTTCACCCCCCTCATATGTCACACACCGCCCCTGTCTACTGTTTTGTCTATCTTGTCTGTTTGCAAATGCATCCTCAAGTACCCAACTTACCTCCCCCACATGTACCTATGTCCCTTCCCCAACATTCCACTCTCACCTTTAAAAATAAAATGGCCACCTGTCCCCAAATGAATTTTGTGCCATACATAGCTCTCCATTTCGCACATGTGTCCACTGGACACATGTAATTTGGTCCAGTTGGGTTGACAATGCAGTTATATTGTCCTCACCCCTTTCTCTGGAGTTTGAGAGTCCAAATTCATCTAAAATTCTGTCAAAGTGCACGCTTGTTACTGTAGAAGAAATGCATAGCTATGGTTCTGTCCTACACCTTTCCTACACATCTCTCCCTGACTTTTACTATGTTTTTCCCCCTGCCTGCCCCCATTTCACCACTTTCCTATCTCCCCATTTTTTCATTTCTTTATATACTTTTTAGCATGACACTGCATGATGCAACTTTACTAAGCTCAGCTAAATAGACATATAATGACTATATGTGTTTATAATATTGTAAGACACATGTATAAAATAAACACCTCAGCCATGCTTTGAACCCAAGCTCATCACACTGCATTAACACACCATGCCACACAACTCTTACTTAAAACAGGTGGTTTAAATAAAACATAGTAATTGCCAATTACAGTCATTAGGTATGTTTCAGCAGAGCTGCACGCCATGCCACACAATCTGGGAGGAAAAGTAATGGAAAAAATGGGAGTGTACCTTGGAATCTGGTGCAATAGTACACCACTAAACAGCCAAAGACATGATAATGGATGTAACTGAGGCCTTTGTTAGCAGGTAAATGTGCCATTTTATCAGCAACATGTAAAAAGTCACTTGCTAAGGCATTAATGGCAAAATACATGTTCAACTGGGACTCTGGTGCAGAAATGCATCCATATAAAGCCATGCACATACTGATGGATGTAGAAAATGTTTGTCACAGCATTTATGTGTACTCATATATCTTGCAAATACACCTGTTCTAACACTGACTCAGTAGCTCAGTCTGTTAAATGCCTTGCATACAGTACATTTTGCCACACACAGTCCTGGGTTCAAATCCAGTGTTGTGTTGCATTTCAATTACATCATTGTGAAGATAGCAATAAATGAATGACTCATGCACTCTTTATCCACACAAAGCATTGCAAATTAAATAACTGCTTTTTAGTGCTGGAAGTCACAGGCCTGCAGGTATGGACACACTTCACATATCTGTATAGCATTGCTATATGATGTACCTTAAACACATGCCTTGATTGGAGTGTAAAGGGCGCCCTCACCCTGGCTCTGCCTCAACATCAAGGTTGACACAGTTGACACAGATACACCCTGGCTCTGCCTCAACAACAAGGCTGACACAGCTGACACAGATACACCTACAGCTTGTTGTTATCCAAAGTGTTCACACTCTCTGCCACTGTCCATTACCTGCAGCAGCAGCTGCAGCCTGTCATATGCACAGCTCAATGTAAAGGTTTCTGCTACAGATCTACCCTCTGTGATGATGTAGTATCCTCACCCCAGTAATGTCCATCTCAACAGTTAAGAAAGGGGGACCTGGTCTAATATGAAGGCCTTATATATTGCACAGTGGTTGCATGTCATTGGCTAATGATAGTACAATTCAGCTGTTTTGGCTGAAAGCATATCAGAGCCACAGATTGGTTTAGAGGCAATTACTTGCAAATGAGAAGCATGTTAAAAATGCAAGTAGCTGGCTATGGGGAAACATTTTATATGAGAATTTCCACACACAAAGCACACCTTTGCAAAACATTATTTGTAGCACATTTCAAAGGAGGAGTACAGCACTCGACCAATTATGTAACTGTTTTTTGTGTATAACAGGATGCAGATGGGAGGACAGAAGTATGGGGAATAGGGATTACAGTAGAAAGCCTGTCTCAGACCTGTGGTAATGACATGCCATTGATATCCTACTGTCTTATACCTACAGGGGACATATAATACTTCAAGGTTGCATGGTCTTTTGTCATGGTTGCACAATGGTGTTGTTGGCCTGTCCCTTTATAGTGACTGTAATAGCACACGGCTATTTGTCTGGCACTGGTCTTATGACATATTATTGGGTGGTTGGCCTTAGGGGACACACAACAATAGACTGGAGTGTTGGGTCTATGATCATGCAGCAGACTCTCTCATGGCACACAGGAAATACCTCAGCATTGATACTATCTCAGTTGTATCCACACAGATAGCATGTTGTCATACAGTGGAGTATGACATGTGTGAGCAAGCAGTGAATGGTGCAGGCCATTTTGTCCTTGCTGTATCTGTACATAGTGGACGTCCATGTATCTAATACTGTAATGTGTTTCCCTTGTGTTGTCTTTCAGGAATAATGTACTATAGATGCCATGCCCCCTTCTCAGATGCAGAGAATGAAATAATATTTGAAGGACTAAGGTAGCATCATCACAGCCTGCTATCCAGGGGGAGGAGTAACAGGGAACAGTGGGCTGCATTGTGAGCAGACCTTGCCTGGGATGTCAATGCCAGTGGCCAGCAGGACAGAACATATGAGCAGGTTTGACACTGCAAAACAGACACGGTGAATGCTGCATGATGAAGGGCAGCTGATGTAGCCATAGATTGTGCTGTCACCAGTGGAGGGCCTGCAGCAGAATAACCACTCTTGACCACTGAGGAATTCCTGGTGAACCTAGGAACACATGACAGCTCCCAGGCATCCATCACACCATACATCATGGAGGTGGGTATCACAGTGTCCACAGCAGAGAAGGGTGCAGGTAAGCTTACTGTGATCACCATTCTAATAGTGTAGCAGTCATTGTGCCAGACTGTACATAGTTTTACATGGGTGTCAGGTCTATATGCTTTGAGGGGGTGAGTTTAAGCTCAGTTATACACTCATGCACAGAATGTCACCAATACATCAAGTAACATAGTAGCCACTGTACAAGTGAGATATATGCATGTATTATCTTGTTGTGCTGCAACATGCAGTGGTACGGAGAATACCTTACTCTTAACTTTTTACAGGTCCATCAGGTGTTGTCCAAGGCCGTGGTCCTGCTCCTGGTAAGCTTGATACTGTTTTGTTACAGAACATATTTATGCTATTAAAGTTAAGGGCTAGAATAATGGCCTATGTACACTTAAGTGTTTGTCCAACCAGAGTAGAATGTTTGTATGTTCCATTCTAGAACATTTACCTAAGGTTCTTAGAGTGGGAATCACAGGAGTGTAGTTGAATGAACAGAAATACATTTGCAGTTATAGTTATGAGCAAATAAGCCTCCTAGTTTACATAAGGCAATTAATCTGACATACCTTTTAAAATCTGAAAGGTTGATGGTACATACCTTAGGCACTGAATCCTGCATTTGTATATATTTGTTAAGATGGGTGTACTGGGTTTTATGTGTTGGTTTACCAAATATAATTTCATATTGAATAACTAAAAGGTAAATTCTACTGGTCAAGTTTCACTTGATTTACCTGACATGCTTGTTATACAAGCCTTGAGTTAAATGTGTATTTTGTTGTGAGGAAGTGTGTTATGAATGAAAGTGGAGATGAGAAAATGTGAGACTGGTAATGCAGTTGTTGATCCTCATTATTCTGACTCTTGGTGGATTTTCCATACATAATAGTGCTGGTAGTAATGTACTGCTTTTGCCTTGGTTTTCATAGGTGACCAGGGGGGTTGGAGTCGCTCCCCCACACAAAGTGATGTCAGTGTCTCTTTGGACTCTGATGAAGATGGTGGCTACAGTGAGGTACAGGTGGGGTTGTCGGGGGCTGAATCTGTCCCAGAGGTTGTCACCCCTCTTCTGCCTTCATTATCACTGCACACAGTTAGTATGCCACACATACCTAGTCTCCACAGGCCACTGATATTGGACAGTCAGCGGGTGGAGACATTGCACAGAAAAGTGTGGCAACTATGGCTCCAGTGAGTGTAGATACTGGCCATAGCCAGACAGCTGGTGAGGTCCCACACAGGCAGACTGACAGGGGTGCTTATAGGAGGACCACTGTCTGTCCACCACCTGTTGCAGGTGTCACATCACAGGTCACGCGGCTCATGTTTTGGGCCATCATAGAGGCACAGGCATGTTCTACATGGAAAACCAGACATATGCTTAGGGTTATGGATGCAGCACAGTCTGACATCCATGACTGCCTCCACCACATTGGGCACACCCTGGATCGGTTCACTGGAGTGGACAGATGGTGGGCTGAGACAGTGTCTGTCTTGGACCAGACATTCTCTGTGCTGGAATGTGTTGGTTGGAGTTGGGCATTGGCCTGTGGATGTAGGTCAGCAATCCCATCTGCTGAAAGTTCATGTGGCTGTGCACAGTCATGCTCCCGTAATGGCAGTACATGCAACACTACAGAGGGGAGTGTACTGTCCACACCAAGATGTGGCAGGCCATGGACTTGTGGCATGGGTGGTCCTGTGGGGGACATTGTCCCAGCAGACAGCAGTTACCATCAGGTACTAGCACCATGTCTGACCTTGGGCATGGTGGTGCCAGTGCAACTCCTGGCAGAGCTAGCTTCCATGTTCAGGGCCGGAGATGGTGAACTTTCAACTGTACCATGTATGGTCCACAGCTGTCCAACATATACATGTGTAGGGCTAGCACTGAGCTTGACTGTGTAAATGCACACACTCGCACACCACTGTCACATGCAGGTCACCTATAGACACACACAGCACCTCTCCATGGTCCATCTATTCCACTCCTCTTCCTGACTCACACACATGCTGTCAACCATTTGGGTCAGCCTAGGCCTCCAACACTCCCACCCAACACCCTGTGCTAGTGATAATACCTGTGCCACATCACTGTCATTCTTTCCATCAATGCAGGGAAATGTTACTATGTGTCTGATGCACAGGGTGACTATATTACTTGACATGTACTTGTGTAATGCAGCATTTTTTTGCCATGCCACTTGTAGTGGTCACTAACAGATACTGCATGCTGGCATGTGTCATGAGTACACAACATACTTCTGTGTATCTTATGTTGTATGATGTTGTACTGGCTGTATTTTTACACAATGACAGGTGTGTCATGGACCTGTGCATGTTTCTGTTCCAGGAGTCTGAAGGGATATCCTATGGACACATGGTGCAATAAAGTGGCACAGGATGGCATAACAGCACAGCAGAGCTATGACTTCAGCAAGGTACAGTAGTATACATGCATGGCTCCATAGGTTCATATGTGTATAACAGTCTAACAAGGGCAATGGCAGCAGTCAGCATACTCATGCATTCATAATTTGTGATAAGGTCTGCTATGCTTGATATGTGTTACCTGAATTTTTGGAACTTTCAAATCTACAAGATGTGGTGATGGAGTCGGCCCATCTACAAATATCCTGTGTCTGGTTCAGACAGTTGGCCAACATCACTTATGCTTGCCGTGCTCTGCATCCCATTGTGTAACCCGCACATGATGTGTGTCATAGCAGATGTATGCTTTACATACATGGAAGGCCTGTGTCATGTAGAGTGTATTGTGTGTCAACCAAAAAACGTAGTGAAAAGTAATCCCAGCAGTATCCACCAAGCAAATGGTGAAATTCGAACAGCTCACAATAAGGTAGATCCAAAAGAAAGGTCCAAAATTTCAGTAGAAAACAGCTTTATTTAAACGCCACAATCCTGTTCAACGTTTTTCATCAATGTAAGACTTCGTCAGAATACAAACATCTACAACAGTACGCTGCCTTATATAGAATCTACCCTACATAGGCAATCCTCTAATTACTCAATTAACTAATTTAAAAATACCACCCACATTAAAGAAACAGCACAAACTAAAAAGCTTTTTACAAAAAATGTATAATGAAGTTAATATGTTAATCGTAAATACTGTTTTTCAAAGAATGAAATTTAACTAATCTATTCTAAATTCATAAATTAACTTTCATAAATGTTTATATAGTAACTGAACTTATATAGGTTAAAACAAGGGTAAAAATACATCCTTATATTTGTTGTACTGAAGTTAATAACTCTTGAGTTAAAATCTAAAGTAATAATTATTATTTAAAAATAATAATAATAATTTAATACACAAATCAAAAACTTTAATACATACACCTTGCATATATATAAAACATGACCATCATACAATCTACAACCCAAAGGAGAAACACATGATGGCATATTTATTTCACACCCTCACAAGGGTATTTTTTAAAACATTTCAATGCAAATTACAACAATAGGCTACCTAAATCTGTTGTGCTTTTAATTTCAAATATGGTACAATGGATATATGGTCGTTCAATCCTGGGAAGCGATTGGATTCTAAAAGAATCTGCCAATATGTCTCCTGATGGCATAATTTTACTTCCCAGGGACCACCCCTAGCACTTTTAGCCACTGAATCCAGAATGAAGAACAGAAAAGTTCCGTCCTCACAATTTATAGTATGCCTGTAAAGGGCATTATTACCATTACACTTCTGTATGTCGTAATAGTGCTCATATATACGCCTTCGGAGTGGTCGTTCGGTCTTCCCAACATAAAATGATTGGCAGCCCTGACATACTGCCAAATAAACCACCCCAAATGAAAGGCAATTGTAAAATTTTTTTGCAACAATTTTCCTATTTCTGCTCTCCAAATAAATCATTTCTTGATTCAAGATGTATTTACATTGTGAGCACCCCCCACATTTATATGTCCCTTTCCTTTGGTCTCTCATACTCTGTGGTTGAATCTCCTGCTCCAAGATTCTTTTAACATTGAATCCTTTTCTATAAATTGTTTTAACCTTTCTATCTTTAAGACTACTCAGGTCAGTGATATCCTGAAAAGTTTTAAACTCTTTCTCAATAATGCTGGTTAACCTACCAACATTTGCACTATAATCAGTCACAAATAACAAATGGTCTTTCTCAAAGGTCTGTAGGTCATGCGATTGTGTGGTCCCTAGGTCCAGTAACACCTGCCCCAAAATGGGTTTGAATCTAATGGACCTTCCTAACATGACCTCTTTTTTCACTGAATCAATCAAATGTGGTGGGTAACCCCTGTCCAAAAACATCGAGGTTAATACCTCACATTCCAGCTCGAATTCTGAATCCTGGGAGGTCATCCTTGATATCCTAACAAACTGCCCTTTGATAATCCCTTTCTTTTGAAATCCCGGGTGTGAACTAAGAAAGTGTAGGTAACTATTTGAAAAGGTAGGCTTTCTGTATACTTTAGAACTAAAACCAAAAGGGTTTTTCTTTATCGTAATGTCCAAATAGTTAACCTCTTCCATGAACACCTGATGTGTAAATTTCAAAAATGAGGTGGTGGAATTTATATATGTCAGGAACTCATCAATAATTTCAATGGGGCCAGTCCAAAAAATACAAATATCATCCAGGAATCTTGAGTAATGAGTCCAGTTATCAATAAACTCGCAATCATGGATGAATTTTTTCTCCCAAACGGCCATGACCATGTCGGCATAGGTAGGCGCACAGTTTGCCCCCATCGATACTCCACTGGTCTGCTGGAAATACTCCCCATCATAAAAAACAAAGTTGTTCTTCAATACCAGCTCTAAAAGACCTGTAATCATGTGCACATCGTTGTTCGAAATAGTTGGACGTTCCCACAAGGCTTCCTCTATCCACTCCAAACCTATTTCAGTAGGAATAACTGTAAATAAATCTACAACATCTATGGTCAGGAAAATGAGGTTTGGCTTACATAATTCCGGGGTGATCCTCCTCAAAAATTCCCACGAATCCTTAAGAAGATGGGTTTCCTTCCCCCAAACCTGTTTCAATTTCCAATCCAAGAGCTTTGAAATTGCGTGGGTCTTTGAGCCTTGTGCGGCCACAATAGGTCTTAAAGGTGGATCTTCGACACATTTGTGAATCTTGGGAATTCCAAATATGGTTGGTACTTTGGGGGAGGGGGTCTCTAGAAAGGAGTATGTATCAAACTCAATAACCTCCTGGTCAAGCATATCCTTGATGGCCAGATCAATCTTTCGATATGACAGTAAAATTTCATTTATAGATGTCAAGGTATATCGATTGGAATCAAATAAAATGTCATTCATTTTACTCTGATACAAAATTTCATTCATAAATACCGTACCCCCACCCTTGTCTGGTTGCATGACCCTCACCTGGTGGTTCTGTGCCAGGTCCTGCAGTAACTGGCTTTCAGAATAGCTAAGATTGTACTCCACCTCACCTCGGTGTAATTCCTGGCGAATAAGTTTCTCAATCCTGGCCTCCAGGTTACTAAGTTGTGGATGTAATGGGGGATGAAATGTGCTAGATTTCTTGAGATGTAAACTGGGTGTAATCGGTGTATGACAAAAAAGATGTTCCAAATTTAATTTACGAATGAACAGTTTCAGGTCCAAAATGCTGTTAACCAAGTGGCTACCCCTAGAAGGAACAAACTTAAATCCCTTGGTAAACAGGTCAAAACATGTAATGGTAATGGAAAAATCACTATAGTTGTAAATGTGATACCCTTTCCTACTATAACACCTATACAAACCAATGTTGGAAATAGAAATATCCTCTTTCATTGCCAACCCAGGTTCTGATTCCTTTTCCACCCCTGCATACGTTTCTCCTTCCCTTGTGCAAAAATGGGAAACAATGGGTAGGGTGGTCCCCCCTGCTGGTTCCTTATACGTTCTGATCTCCTTGGTAAAAAATGGTCACCTGAATTAATTATTGGATCTTCTGAATCCAATGCTTCCATCCCCTCCTCCTCAACTAAAATGGGGGATGTAGGTTGAACCCTAACCTCGGTCTCGTCTTTCGACCAGGAATTCCTAAAATACATATTAGCACTTTGGGGAGGTTTAGGGTATTGTCTCCCTTCCCTGTATTCCCTAAGGTCCCTATTTAATTTATTATGTTTCCTTTTAATGACCATGTCACAGTGTTTGGCAATGCGTTTACGAACCTCCTGAGTGTATTGTGTGTGTTACATAGCAGACTCCCTGGTATATGATATGTATACCATGGTGATGTTGTAAATGTGTAGAACATGTGAGACCTGTTACTCCTGTCATGGCAACACTGGAGATACACAGTGGGATCTGACACCTCCCTGTATGGGGACATACACATCCCCTTCAAAGTATTTGGAGATGGTCAACATTTGCACGGTCATGACATGGACTCTATAGGATATGTTATCTGCACTGTGTATTGGTGTACCATGGCACCTGTGTGGCTGTCACAGTTGTACAATAGGCCTGTGTAGTGACTTGGCAAGGGTGCCATTGCACATAATGATAGGTGTGCTGGCTGCCACATTCAGTATAGCAGTGACAGTCTGAGATTTACACCCAAAACTTGTCAGTATAGGTGGTACAACAGTGAATGCATCCCCACATCATAACAAACAGTGACCATCAAAGGGTACAGTACTGTGTGTCCATACCTTCATGTGTAATAGCTCACTTGTGTGTGGTGTGTGGACACTATGATATTGTCCCTGGTTAGTAGCACATCAGTCCCAACATGTGATGTACATACTCAGGGGTGAAGAGTGGGGACACAGACCTGGCCACACAGGATTTCACCTAATGTGCCTCAGATCACCATGTCTATACAGTGGTATGGCAGGAATCATATGGTATAGCTGAGGCCACAGTTACCAGTAGGTGACATATTCATAACTCCACATACTTTCCTCAGCATGCCAATATCTGAGTGCAATGTCCATTTGATGATGTACCTTTCCAAGCTGTACTGGCACTTGTACATAACAGTATGGTCCCTCACAAGGTCACTTCACATCTTCAGTATGTGCTCATTGCTGATCATCTGCAATGAATGTCATTGCCACCTGTGGCATACAGACTACTCAGAGGTGATCTGTGCCTTGCATACAGGACAAGGTGTGACTCTGTTGGAGTGCATATACTGCCTGTCGGAAGGATAGTAGATGGATGACTCACTGTAAGGACATTAACCTACTATGTGACATTAGTGCTACATGCTTGTGGGAGACAACTGTCTAGCAGACTTAAACACCCTCAAAACTGACCTAATGGTACACAGATCACCTCAGTGGACCTCAGCACCTGCCATCTGTGCTGATTCTGTACCAAAGGGTATCAATATTTTTCTGATTGTGAAGGCTGTATGGCCATTATGCTAGTTAAGTTCACATGTCTTATGTCTCTGTAACATGTTGTAAAATACTGTAACAGGCTCACACACAAACATGCCCACATTCAGGCTAGCACCACTTCCACTCACTGCATACAGGACACACCAAGGCACACACGTAGTACAAGTTGGCTGCATGCAAATTAGAGCACTTACTTATGTATTGGTACACACTACAGATCACCATACCTGATACACGCAACACACCTCATGTCTGCTAGTACTATCCATTTAAAACATAGAATGCTTGTTGATATCAGCAGTCCTTGTTGTGGTCAGTCATTTGGGGGGGCCACATCACCAGCTAGAAATAAACTAATACTAAACCCTACCTATGTCTAAGTTACTAAGGTTATCATTTGTATGTCATATGGAAATACACACACACCAATTTGGGCAGTGTGAGATTAGAACCCTTACCTATCTAGGCTTATAAATTATAGCTGATAATAGTTATCACACATGCCACAGCTTTTGTCATATGTTAGATTGTCAGCTGTTAGTCTTAAGGTGGATGACATCATCAGGCCTTGTAGAGGAGGACAGTTTGAAAGCCAGCAGCTAGTTACAAGGCCAAAAAGTGCATAACCATTGAAGGTGGATAGCCCATGAGGGCATGTCTGTTGTGTAGCAGATATATATATATATATATATATATATATATATATATATATATATATATATACACACACACACACACACACACACACACACACACACACACACATACACACACACACACAAACACCAAGTGGGCTGGAGTGAAATTTGAACCCCCTACCTATCTAGTCTTATACATTATAGCTCACAGTACTTATTGCATGCAGTTGATGGAGAGGTACTCCTTGCAGTTGATGCAGATTCTACCCTCCTCACTGGGTGGTGCCTTGATGTGTACATGAGTGCAATATATGGCACTCAGTACCACAGGGTAGTGTGCTACATGGTAGAAGTGTTGCATATTGCTGGCCCTCGCCTCATGGGTGAGGGGAAAAATGTGCTCACTGGCATGTGGTAGCAGGCATCCAGGAACTGGTGGAGTATCCTGGATGCTAATGACTGTGAGACCCCCATCATGTCCCCATTTGGTCTTTGGAAGGTACCTGTGGTATTATCCTAAGGGCTACACATACCTTTGTTTGCACTGGGGGTTCCCCTCTGTTGGCTCTGGGTCTGAGTTGAGGGTGGCAGAGCTCAATGAGTTCTTGTAGTATGTCCCTGGCCATCCTGTAAAGCTCTACAATCTCCAGCTCATTTAGTTCCTAGAAGGTTACCCTGGGCCTGAACACTCTTCTCCTTCTCTGCCTAGGCCTATTGTCAGCAGCAGCAGGAACAGCATTAACTTCAGCATCTACCACATACAAATGTAGCAGACCTGCAGTAGCTCCTAGCATTCTTTCATTTAAAATTCCCACGTCTGTACTCCAATGGTGCAGAGTAGGGGGAAAATCAGATTGTAGGGGGTATGCATACTTTATAGTGCTCTGCTGTAGTTGCTGACTGTGTGATTGGCTACCTGTGATGCATTCCACCTGCCTAGTATATCATTAACATAATTTAATGTCGCTAGTTTAAGTTAAACAGGGGTCAAAAATAATTAATATGTCATTGCCTTTTAGCTACACTCAGCACTGTAATGCGCTGTACAAATGAGCACCATGTACGTAAACAAAGTTTAGCAGTCAGTGGACACAACCCCCCAGAGTTCTTTCTCAGCACAGTGGCATGCTGCGCAAACACATGGAAACATGTTCCTCATAGGTAAACATAGCTTAGAAGTCAGTGCACACACACACAGAATTCCACGCTCAGCATGGTGGCATGCTACACAAACATGTGCAGCTAAGCTAAATCAGCTTAGAAGTTATTGGACTCACCCTCCTTTGATATCAGCTACCTCTTGTATGGACACTAACATGGTTCTGTGCCTACATGGAGAGGATATGCAGACACGGATACCCGTGTGTGCTATTCAGTAACTCCACCTCATTTGCATAGGGATCCATGCTCAGACCCTGGAAACAACATAATTCAAAGCCCTTCCATGTTAGCAACAGCACCAATACATCATTGCAGATACTCTACACAGGGTCCTATAATACATTTCTGTCACATAATATTACTTTTGTTTTTCCAATTTTTATTTATTGATTTATTTTTTAATGAGGCATATTTGCACACTGTGCCGCATCATGCAAACATGCACAGATTATTAAAAAAAATAATTTTAATTTATTTCTCTTATTTTTTCAGACACATGGTGGATAGTTTCTCTCATATCAGTATGTGCTATGCCATTTCTATCCATCTACCAACAGTTTTACAGCACTTTTTGTCTGTCTACATTCCTGTACATGGACTTTTTTCTGTCTACACTAAGGACACTGACACAAGGTCAGCAGAGCTGCCTATCTGCTTGCTGGATCTCTCTACCTGACTCATTTGCATGGAATTCACCTGCTTAAGAGGTAATTTGCATGCCACAGATATTTCCATATTGGCACGTGCCTGAGTGCCACCCAGCTGTGTTTACTGAATCTAAAACCTGCTGACTTTCGTGTAAGCAGTATGGCATGATGCCTACATGGAAAACATGAATGTGTAGGCTTTATTAAATCCCCCCACAATCTTTATGATATAGGCCCAGTAATTTAATCTCAGAACATTTTTCAAATTAGCTGCAGCTGGATTGTGATTAACTTCTTCTTTTCCAGTATCCTCTTTTAAAACATACACATTTAATTCAGTTACAATAAAACATGTATATTTATTTTTCTGTCCAGCAGGGCACACTGTTGGTACATTTTTAAAACAAGCAGCTTTACAAATACATTTTTCAACACAAGCATTTGTACAAATCAGTTTGATATACAAATGACATGTAATTCTTTACAAAGGTTCAGCTAACTATGCTGGCATATGTTACACATCCACTACCCTATTTCTTTTGGCATAGCTGGCAATACCTCCCATCATCACAAAGACATTCAGAAAACAGTGCTCCCAAGAAAATTTGGATCTTCCATGTAATTCTTACTGAGTTTGACAATACCTATATGACATGTACCCTTTGGTTACAGAAAATAGCTTGATAGTTCTTCAGAGCCTTAATCATCTATGTTAACTGACAAATTACATACATATTTTAATAAATTAAGCATTTTATGTATACAAAGCCACGTTTTCTCATCCTTCAAACAAAATAACAAATATACCAGTGGGCTTGTAGCTATAAATGATTTTTCCATTAGTTTACAGAATCCGATATTATAAAAAAGTATTTATATCAGTCAGTACTTAGCCACTTGTCTATAGTTTAGAATATAGCTTAACTGAGAATTAAACATGTGCAACTTTTGAAAGTATCTTCAAAGGAGCAACTCTGGAGCCCTCCATGAACTGTAGGTGGCAAGGCGATTTAGACAGTAGCTTAAAAAGCTACAAGAGATTAACATAGAATAACATATTGTTGGAACCCTTTTTCTATGCATTTCCAATCCAATATCTTTCTCACAGGAGTTTTTACCATGCTGCAAACCCATGCAATTGGGCCAGAGTTCAGGTATCATTCTTCCCAACACTTTTCTGATTTTTAATGTCTTCAGATTTAATCGGTGAATTAGTCATTTCATGATCAATCTCCCAGCTATAGAACAAAGCCATTCCATTTCCTTGCCCTCAGGTAATATGCAGTAGCACCACAATTGTTGTCAAGCATAATATGGATCTGTAAATCCTTGGACCCCTCTGTAGTGTCCAGCTACAATGTTGATAGACACTGGAGGCTATGCTTGTACTTAAGGAAAATTTAAGGGCAGCATTTTTTGCTCTCATGTAACAGACAGTAAATAATCATTGCCACCTGGAAAACTTTGACCCACATATATTAATGGGGCTGCTGGCTATGCCATCTTAGTGTTTCATCTCTTTTAGCAATAGGCATACATCTCAACCTCTTAGAACAAACTTTTTTAAAGTGTTCTAGTTTGCTCAACCTGTCTCACTGAACAGGATTTCACTGATTTTTATTTTTATTTATTTATTTTTTTTTAACATCAGTTAGTTATTTTTGTTTAGGGGTACAAGGGTTGACATGAAGAGCATGTACTCATGTAAAAAAGGTTGATGAAAACTTCATGGATCACTTTAAAACAATTTGATGAGGTAAATCATGTCCCATTTAAGGTCACTTTATAGTCCTCACATGAAGTAGTCAGCACTTTTTCCTTCTGCTGTATTGTTACCCATACTGCCACGTGTTAAACATGTACTTTCATTTTTTAGCAGACTTGCTCAAAAGGTTGTTGACAAATCTAAACAGTCTTCTGAAATGGTTATTAATTCTCATTGATTATTTAGCAAGTCCCAGAAGCTGTTACACTGCCTTTTTCATTGGTGAACCATGGATGTCTTATGACTGGGCTAGAAGCACACAATTTTCACTGTACCCAATATCTGTCTGTCTGTGCCACTCTGAGTGATCTGTTGTACATGTGTGCTGAATGTCTTAGCGTCCAGTAAATGCAGACTGACTAGCCAACATCAACACAAGATCTGCAGTTTTGAACAGGCTGAAAAATGAGTCTTTCCAAGTTATTTATTAGGTGAACCATTTGTCAATACCATAATTCTGTTCCACTCAGACAAATCAGGCATCCACTAAGACAAGGTGATTTAAAGAAATTGGATATCACGATATAATGAGTGCTGTAAAATCACCATTAATAACAACCAGTGTCTCTTTTACAGAACAAGATCAAAATTAGTTGCAAATTAGTTCATTAAAGGTACTCCTGCTGTTATCCCAGTGGCTGTTAATCAGTCTCACCAAAACAAAATGACATGCAATTACACAATCAAGCATACCTTTGAATGTTGCTAGCAGTCTGCAGTTATTCATCTAGTCCTTAGACTGAATGCAGAGAAATAGGAAGATATTTCTCCGGGAGGTAAACTTGTGAACATAAAAATGTATCAGCACAGTTTATATATATGCAGTGCATTACAGCTGATGAATTATTAAAATGAGAAGAATGCACACAGTAATAATGAAGAGAACAGGCTGTGGAGTATAAAGAAGCATTCATTTCCTGCTTGTCTTGTTTGTGCAGGGCCACACAGCTATACTGTAGCTGTAATTAAGTGCAAGCTTTGTGACTGCAGATGTTACTGAAGTAGCATCTGTTTCTCTTCTAAGAAGAAGTGAAAATTTATGTCTGCTTGTCCTTTGCATACAGAGTGCCTGAATAACTAGAATAGTAGAATACAATGTATTTCCTTATTTGTAGAAATATTTTCATTATAGCACTATAGTCTATCTCTTTCTCTCAAAGCAATATAAATAATATTAACTATTTATCACTGATGTTGCTATTTACAATTGTATTGCAGTATGTTCTATTTTATTTTTGTATCTTCTGCCTGCTAATCTCTTGCTGCTAGATGAGATGAATCACTCCACTAACATCAGGTTAAGCATATCAGTTTTTCTCTTATTTCCTTTATTTCAGATATAGTTCATTCAAATATATATTTTGTGGTTTAAATCATCCTCGACCACACTAGCATGCAGTGGCAACTAACAATTCAAGATACATGCCTCTGTATCTTTAACTACTAGCAGAGCACAGTGCTTCCCTTCCATATCCATAATCCGTAGTTACAGGACCACTCAAAATTTTTATAACTGAGCTATTTGAAACAAAATATCTTTACCTTTCTTAGACAAAGAAAGCTACCCAAAGGATGCCTAATACTTAGTTCTTTCAGATCCTTAATCACAGGCACCCTGTATCTGCACTTCTGGGTGTTTTGGTTGTAATGCTGCAAATATATGTGCAGGCCAAGATAAACTCTGCCTTGCTGGTGATGATGAATGTTAGTGTTTTCTCCAGTTGCATTTTTTTTCCCAGTTTGTAGGAAAACCTAAATTTTCTTTGCCTGTTTGCAATGTTTGTGAACCCAGTGATAAAATATAGCAAGCTTTTTTATTTTATTGGTTTATTATTTGTTAAACACTTAAGCAGACTAGGCCACCTGATCATTTCTCTGCCATAACCTGAACAGGATGCAAAATATTGCAGTAAAACCAGCATATGTAAGTGAAAAGGCATACATAATTTACACACATGATGAAGTAAACTAAGTTAAAAGTGGTGTTCTATAAAATGTTACAAAACATAGACAGCGAGTTACATAATTTGGAAGTCAAATGAGTTATAACAGGACATATGTTTCATGCTATTATCTAAGAAAGATATGAAAATATTAACACTGATATGAGGTGTGGTAGAAGGAGGGGGATAACAAAAAAGGATTCTGATGAAAGATGTGTATGGTAAGTATGAAAGTTATTGGTGAGAATGAAATATCAAAGATTTTTGACAGTAAAGTTTAGTCTTTTGAAGTTAACTGCATGTAGACCAGGTATTCTAATAGGCACAGAATGAGGCGTTGCTACAGTACTGTAATAACTCTGTATCTACACTAGTTATAAAGGGAGGTATGTGATAGATAATTTGAATCATGGTGGCCTACACTTGGAGAAAGTCTAGGTTTCTAAAGGTAACTGGAATTGTATTCCATATCACTAGCCCTTTTGGTGAAAAGACATACTAATCAAGGGCTAGCATCCTAAGTCATATGATCTAAATGTATAGGATGGATTGAACACATAATTTTTGTACTGTAAAGGAAGGTAGATATAAGACATAAGTAGTCTTAACTACTATAGTGCTTAAGATGAAGGTAGAATTATTAAATATAATAACCCATGTGTGTGTTCTAAGTTTAGCTAGTTTGATGAAACAACAAATATTGCTTAGTGTAACTTGAAGTGTTGTCTGGTTATTTTTAAGGCCTTACTAGAGCTTGGGGCAGAGCATATACCAGTTTAGAAATTAGTATATGCAGTGCACTTGGTATCAGGTATCTAAATGACTGAGGTGTTAGCGTACATTTAAATGAAAGGTGGCTGACAAAGGAATGTGAGTGTAAGCTCAAGTAAGTGACATTTTAGTGAAGACTTGGAACTGGTGGTAGGGTCTATTAAGTAAGAATGAAAGTCAAGCAAAAAGTCTCCGGCACAATAAAGGTTCTCCTTGTATCAGTAAAGGCAGGCAGACCACTCGATGAAAAACCAAACACTTTTATTCCATAAATTCACATCAACGGACAAAGACACAAAACAGAAGCAGAGGTCGATTAAGCGCTTTCGTCTCCTGTTACAGAGACTTCATCAGAATAACCTTTTCATCTCGACCATTGGTTTTATGTATTCGTTAATTTTCATTAATTGGCAATCATTAAATTAGCGCCATTTCTTTTAAAGCCAAAACACCACATAAAACACTGAGATTTACTATTTGGGAATGTCAGATCATTTAAAAAAGCACCATATTAAATATTAAATGATATATAGAAGACATTCCTAATACTAAACAAACAATAAAATATTGGGATGTTAAAAATATTATTAAAAAATCACAGAGTGTTGTTTAAAGGAAGCTTACATTATTATAAAAAATATATATACATACATCCTACATTATATTGTTGAAGTATTTATATTCTAATATATGTATTCTTGTATGTGTTCTTAAAACACCTTTTTTCTAAGGACTTATTGCTAAAACTAAAATTCCAAAATTTCCTGCAAATAAACCCAAATAAACCCAAACATAAATCTGTCAAAGCAGTGTATACTCAAACATAAATCTGTCAAAACAGTATAAACAGTCTAAAACTCCCCCTAAATCAAATAATACCAGGTGTACCTTAAAAAGGCATACTTGAATAAATAACTTGTTAAGTGTACTTAATAAAAATGCACTTGATAAAAAGGCATTGTGTAAAAATATACTTTGAAGATGAGCATATAAGAGTCCATTTGTATAGCTAAAACAAAAACATAAGTACATAGAAATCCCTATAACCCCACTAAAAAGGAGTGAATGAATACTTATGCTAGCTTATTGTAACCATACCATTTGAAACAAATGTAACCAGTTAATTCAATACATCTGCTTAAATATATGTATAAATATAAATAAATCCACATAAATAAATGTTCAATATAAATAGATAAATAAATAAATATCATATATAAATATTATGTAATAAATATTGAATAAATATTAAATATTAAATATTAAATAATAAGCAATAAAAATTATTAAATTAAATTGTTAATTTATTAATTTGTTGAATTATTAGATTATAATTATTAACCATTACTCAATGTTTTATTATTTTATTATTTTAGGGTCTGCGGCCAATATTTTAAGTGCTGGGACAATGGAGATGTGGTCATTTAAACCTTTATCACTACATGCATCTAATTTTAACTGCCAGATCATTTCTCTATATTCTACCTTGGTCTCCCAATCACCTCCTCGCTCCAACTGACCCACCACCTCAAGAACCCAAAATTTAAAGTCAGCTTTTTCACATTTCATAGCGTGCCTGTATAAAGCATTATTCTCGTTGTGTCTATTAATGTTCTTAAATTGTTCTTAAAAACCTTCCTACTGGCACCTTCCACATAAGACCCTTTTCTTTCTATAATGTTTTTTATATTAAAATTTCTTCTAAAACTAAATTTCAAATTGTTCTTAAAAACCTCGGTTCTAGTAGCGACATTTTTAAACATATCCCATATTTCATTCAAACTCCTCTTAAGCCAAGCTTATTAAGGACAGGATAAATAAACATTACAAATCCAATATATATAGGAAAGAGCATTTCTCAAATGCTTATTTGCATTATAATAGTGACCACCCAAAACAGTTAAAGAAAAACATAGTCAAGGGCCAGATGATTAGGATGGCCAGAATGATTACCGACAACGTCGAATTTTTGAAAGAAATCAAGTTTTTAGAAGGTTTATTTATAGAAAGGGGGTACCCTATGGAACTTATTTCCCCAGTAAGAGAATATGTTGTTCAAGGGAGAAATACTAAAAAATACATGCCGCTTTTAAACCAGGAAATTGTTGTCACTGAGAATCCAGTTGACAACAGTTATGTTACGACGGCTAATGAATTAAAATTTACACCATATTTAACTACAACTTACTTTTATGGTACGGGTTGGTTTAAGAGGAGTTTGAATGAAATATGGGATATGTTTAAAAATGTCGCTACTAGAACCGAGGTTTTTAAGAACAATTTGAAATTTAGTTTTAGAAGAAATTTTAATATAAAAAACATTATAGAAAGAAAAGGGTCTTATGTGGAAGGTGCCAGTAGGAAACACGGAACTTTTAAGTGTGGTAGGTGTGCCCAATGCACCTATATACATGAGAACAAGGAAGTTAGTATATCTAGTATTCCCTTCAAATTAAAATCTAAACATTACAGTAGTTGTTATACAAAAGGGGTGGTTTATCTAGTATTCTGTAAAGAATGTGAAAGCTACTATGTTGGAAAAACAGAAAGAAAATTGAAAAACAGAATATACGAACATACTAGAGACATTAATAGACACAACGAGAATAATGCTTTATACAGGCACACTATGAAATGTGAAAAAGCTGACTTTAAATTTTGGGTTCTTGAGGTGGTGGGTCAGTTGGAGTGAGGAGGTGATTGGGAGACCCAGGTAGAATATAGAGAAATGATCTGGCAGTTAAAATTAGATGCATGTAGTGATAAAGGTTTAAATGACCACATCTCCATTGTCCCAGCACTTAAAATATTGGCCGCAGACCCTAAAATAATAAAATAATAAAACATTGAGTAATGGTTAATAATTATAATCTAATAATTCAACAAATTAATAAATTAACAATTTAATTTAATAATTTTTATGGCTTATTATTTAATATTTAATATTTAATATTTATTCAATATTTATTACATAATATTTATATATGATATTTATTTATTTATCTATTTATATTGAACATTTATTTATGTGGATTTATTTATATTTATACATATATTTAAGCAGATGTATTGAATTAACTGGTTACATTTGTTTCAAATGGTATGGTTACAATAAGCTAGCATAAGTATTCATTCACTCCTTTTTAGTGGGGTTATAGGGATTTCTATGTACTTATGTTTTTGTTTTAGCTATACAAATGGACTCTTATATGCTCATCTTCAAAGTATATTTTTACACAATGCCTTTTTATCAAGTGCATTTTTATTAAGTACACTTAACAAGTTATTTATTCAAGTATGCCTTTTTAAGGTACACCTGGTATTATTTGATTTAGGGGGAGTTTTAGACTGTTTATACTGTTTTGACAGATTTATGTTTGAGTATACACTGCTTTGACAGATTTATGTTTGGGTTTATTTGGGTTTATTTGCAGGAAATTTTGGAATTTTAGTTTTAGCAATAAGTCCTTAGAAAAAATGTGTTTTAAGAACACATACAAGAATACATTAGAATATAAATACTTCAACAATATAATGTAGGATGTATATATATTTTTTATAATAATGTAAGCTTCCTTTAAACAACACTCTGTGATTTTTTAATAATATTTTTAACATCCCAATATTTTATTGTTTGTTTAGTATTAGGAATGTCTTCTATATATCATTTAATATTTAATATGGTGCTTTTTTAAATGATCTGACATTCCCAAATAGTAAATCTCAGTGTTTTATGTGGTGTTTTGGCTTTAAAAGAAATGGCGCTAATTTAATGATTGCCAATTAATGAAAATTAATGAATACATAAAACCAATGGTCGAGATGAAAAGGTTATTCTGATGAAGTCTCCGTAACAGGAGACGAAAGCGCTTAATCGACCTCTGCTTCTGTTTTGTGTCTTTGTCCGTTGATGTGAATTTATGGAATAAAAGTGTTTGGTTTTTCATCGAGTGGTCTGCCTGCCTTTACTGATACAAGGAGAACCTTTATTGTGCCGGAGACTTTTTGATTTACTACGTGGTTTTTTTGCCTTCCGCTTTTTGGTTATAAGAATGAAAGTCAGGCGCAACTGTCACTGACTTACAAAATATTAATCACACTCCATCTAAATCGTTTGACATGATCTACAAATGAGATTACAAAATGTCAATAAACTTTGCACCCCTATACCCCCAAAATAGAGGGTACTGTCCCACAATTCCCCCAGCTACATATATATCGATAACAATTCTAAGACAGAGCTATTGCTAAGCAAAGAGAAATCTCCAAGACAGCACAGTCTCAATTTTCCTTGCAGTAACCCCAGAATATCACATGAGTGATTGACATATAGGATACTTATCCCTAATGCAGCAGTATTAAACCTGGTATCCTTAAATAAGTTGAAATGATGGCTTGATATCTCTGCTTTGTCTCTACAGAATCAGGGACAAGTCCAGAAATAAATAGGGACAATCGGGGACATTTTAAAACCTTAGTACAATAGTCTGTAGACTTTACAGTACGCAGGAATTTTAATTAAAATACATTTCATAGGTAAAATAAGTATATTGCCTTAATTATTGTCATTATTTATTAGGTGCAACCAGTTTTCACCAAAAAGTCTCCAGTTTTAAGAAGGATTATGGGGGACAGAGATATTAAAAAAAAAAAAAAAAAAATGATCAGGGCATCCCTAAAAATGTGAATGGTTAGAGGTTGGTTATCATGGGCAGTATCATTATACTGAGGAGTTGCTGCTTCACTCAATATTTAAGGGCTTTAGGGTAAACAGTTCTTGGTGTTAATAGGTACATAACCTTACTGGCAGGTGTCATTCTTAAGTACAGTCCACTAACCAACTCCTATTTTGTCTTCAAAAGTCTGGGAAATAGTGTATTAAAAATAATAAAATAGTTTAAGGTAGATTTTACAGGGTTGGTTTTATGCAGTGCAGTCATAAAAAAAATAGAAACGCTTTGATTTATCATGGAGTACAAGGTACAAGTTATGGGAGTGGACCCATGTAATCCGAAGTTGAATTACAAGTGCAGTTAAATTCTCTCCTCCCTTAATTTCAGATTTTACTCAGTGAAGGGTGGGTGATAATATAAAAAAAAAAGTAGTAGTCTGGCAGCTGGGCGGTGAGGGGTATGACATTTAAAGGCAGGGGTAGGTATGTTTGGTGTAGTGCCCCTTAAGACGGGTAACACAGGAAATGAACAAAACAAATTTAGTTCAATGTGGGCAGTAGTTGTAAGGTTGGTCCTGGTCTCATAGGGTTATGGTCTCAGTTAAGTCAGACAATTATCCACAGTTTAAAGAAGAAGTCATTATTTGTTTATTAAGGTTAGTGGTTATGAAGTTCTTTTATGTCTGTCTCATTAATCTCTTTTCTTTATTTTAGATTTCATATTTCAGTAGATCAGAACTGTGTAAGTTTGTTCAGTCAACAGGTATCTGGATCTCAGGAGTGGAAGAAAAAGATGATGTCAGATTTTCAGGAGAAACAGGAAGTACTTGCATCCCAGGTGAGGGCACTTTTCAAGGAGGTTGCAGCTGATTGGTGGCATAATAGGCCTGGAATGGTTTCTCTGGGAACAAGATTGAATGCTGAGCTGGTGACACAAAGGCTGGTGGATGGAGTTCTTCCTGGGAAGTTCTCCAGAACTTAGGGATGGAAAAGAAGCTCTCTGCCATCAACTGGTCTTTACTATCTCAACTGACCCTAGCTGAAGCAGTTCTCAAATTCAATTCCGTATTTCTTAATATACATAACTCCTTTGCCCGCCTTTGCAAAGTTAGAGTAAAATCACTTAACTCCCCTGGCTATCCCAGGCAACACAAACTCTTATGCAAAAGATATATAAAGCTTGGAAACTTTAAACCAAAACTAAACTACACACCCATCTCGAAATCTACAAAGAACTTCATAACTTTTCTAAAAAACAGGTCTACCTTGACAAAAATAATTTTACCTGAAACCACAAGCAGCATATAAACATAATCCCAAAAAATTCTGGAGCACCATCAACCATATCCTGCACCCTGGTAACCCCAGCACTCCTAATCCTTGCCCCAACAACACCCCCCTAGAAACTGTTTCCCTGCTCAATTCATACTTTATAGATACCATCAGTACGCTAATCACCAGCTCAAACCTTATCTCCCCTTGAATCCCAATCTCAACAACTCCTTACCACTCAAACTTATACCAACCAACTACATTAAACACCTCCTCAGCAAAAGTAAACCCTGCTCCCCCTCGGTGGATAACTTACCTCCCCTCTTCCTCAAACTTGCTGCAAACTCCATAGCTCTCCCAGTTTCCATTCTTGTCAACCACTCTCTATCTGAATCCACTGTCCCCTCTCTATGGAAACAGTTCTTTACTATATCCATTCATAAAGGGGGTACTTCTATAAAACTCACCAACTACTTCCCATAGTTATTCTATCCCAACTATCAAAAATACTTGAAAAGTGTGTGTACACAACCAAATCATGGACCATCTACTCCTAAAAAATCTTCTCACTCCCACCAAGCATGGTTTCTGCCCTAACCAGAGCATCTCTACTGCCCTGATCTCCTTCTCTGACTGTCTTCCTTGCTAAAAATAACAATAAAGCAGTCCCCTGCCTCTTCCTCGATCTCTTCAAAGTTGTTAACACTGTCTCTTACCCCTTCCTCCTCTACAAACTAAGCAACCTAAACCTCTCTCCTTCCACAATCACCTGGTTCACCAGCTATCTCTCCAACTGTTAACAATCTGTGAAATGTCAATCCACTCCATCCTCCTTCCTACCCATCCAAATGGGAGTCCCTCAAGGATCAATCCTCGGCCCCCTATTTTCAATATCTTCACTAGCCAACTCTACACGTCCTGTCATGTCTCTACCCTAATTCAATATGCAGATGACTCTACCATAATTACCACTGCTGACACTTTCTTTGACCTTCTCACACTCACCCAAAATTCCTTTAACTCCATTAAAAAAATGGCTCACAGACAATCAATTTATCCTTAATCACAAAAAGACAAAACTTCTATGTCTTCCTAAATCTCTCTCAGCAGTCAAACCAACCTTTTCCATCACTTCCTCTAACAGTACCATAATTTATGCTGAACCCCAAACTAAACTTCTCAGGGTCATCATAGATGACAACTTAAATTTGATCTACATGTCAACCATTGCATCAAAAAAAAAAAACACCAAAAATTCGGACTTCTATACAGAAAAAAAAGTTCCTTACAAACTACTCCAGAGTCTCTCTAGCTCAGGCTTTTCTACTCCCAAATCTCTTCTATGAATCACAAATTCTAACTAACTTACAAACCTCCCTATAAACTAAACTTGAAAGCACATACTGCAAAGTTGCCCGGTTTGCTGCCAATCTGTCCCCTAAGTCTCACCACTCTCTCTCTCTCTCTCTCTCTCTCTCTCCATTAAACTGGCTTAATTTCCCCCACAATCTCCTTCTCTCCAAGTTAACCATTATTCACTCCTGTGTCTTCAAACCTTCAGCCTACCCTAGCATCTCCACTTTGGTCATTCCATATGCCCCTACAAGAAACCTCAGCCAGCAATGCCTGAAATCTCTAAGCCCCCCAAAAATTAGTCAACATTTATCAAAATCTATACAGCTACTGCCCTAAACTGGAACAAGCCCCCCCCCCAGCATTAGAATTATAACAACTATACACAAATTCAAATCAGCACTCAAACAATACTTACTCAACAACTTTACCTGTAACTGTACTACCTAGCTCTTTCTATGTCACTGCTCTCCACTCTACTAAGACACTACTTACTAACAGTTTCTATGACTCTCTTATATTGAATCTTCACAGCTCAAACTCAATTTTAAATTCTAGCAACTGCCTTTCCATCCCACTAATTACAAAATCTTTCTCACTTTACTGTTTACGTGCCAACTGCTAATCCTCTGTCCCAAGAAACCAATTCATCCTGACTGAACTTTTGGAGTGCTTTCTAGAAGGACTTACTAGACTTAGTTAATGTTAGGTTTTTGTCACTAAAGTGTAGTTAGAGTATTTTGAGCTTCAAGGAAATATGAAATGTTTGACTTACTGTACTGTACAGATACACACGTAATTCTTTGTTAGTGTAGTCATTTTTCTATGTTATTTACTCTTGTTTTTCTGTGGAGCTTTTCTCCCTGGACTTTCACTGAAAAAGGGCTTTTGCTCAGTCAGACACTCCCAGTTAACAAATGTCAAATAACTAAAATAAATAAATTTGCCATTTCCTGCAGGATCATCAGTGAGTGGCAGTATCAGCAGGGAAGATGCGCAGACCAGGTACTCTACTTTGGAGGATGCCATTGCCATTATTAGACAGTTCAATGACCTCTATCTGGTGAAGGCTGATACTGAGTCAGTTTTCCAACTTCTTCCCATCTGGCCTTAGGATTGGTGTTTTCTGGAAATGATGGCTAAAGGAGAGTTCTTTACTGATACAGCCATGCCCATGAGGTATTTGGTGGTATGTTCCACATTTGAGAAGTTCAGCTCAGCATTGCATTGGTTATGGCAAAAGAGGGCTCCAGACCATTTAGGTGCTCACTACATGGATGATTTTTTTTATTTGTTGGGGAAGGGATTATGAGCTTGAATGATGCTTTAAAGACAATCACTCAGTTATGTGTGGAGGTTGGGGTTCCGCTGTCAGATGGGAAAGTGGAGGGCCCCCAGAAATCAATTAATTTTCTAGGTTTAGAAATCAGTGTTTCTGACTTGGCCTTCAGACTACCACATACCTCTCAAGTATACCTCATTATGAGGAGCGTCCCTTATTGGGGTCTTAAAATGTTCATTTTCCTTGAAGTTCCACGTTGGAAGGGTCTGTCACACTTTCAGTGTTAAGAATTTTTTAACCGATATCCATGGTAAATACAAAAGAATCATATTAATTCATTAAAAAATCTGTTTTACAAGTTAAACCAGCATATTTTAACTATCCTATGACCTTCCTAATTGAATTTGTTAGTAAGCTGTTAGTGTGTGTTCCACATTTTGTCCATTTGTTACACATTATGAGGGTTTGTGGTCCTCATTTTGGGGATGGAAGGTTGAGAGCTATGGACTGCCACTTAAGAAGATACAAAAGATGAGAGGTAAAAGTCATCACTTTTGAGACCTTAAAAAGGCCATAAGTTTGTGGGTTATGGTGCTGGTGAGTTTGCTTAATGTTGCCTGTTGGGGTATTGCTCCACGTAGGCCATTTATCAGAGATTTGGTTAATTTACTAAGGGGAGTGAAAGCATCATTGGATAAGAGTTACTAAGAAAGTAAGGAAAGATCTTGGCCTTTGGAAGTATTTTTTTGTGCACTGCAATAGGATTGTATTTTGGAAAAAGGATCAGCTGTCATCCACAAAGGTACAATTGTTCACAGATGCAGCTAGGGCTTTTGTTGTGGGAGCCTACTGTCAGCACAGATAGTTCTCGACCCAGTGGCCCACTTCTTGGGGTCACAGGTGGGAAAGATTATTTTGTTGGAGCTTATCGCCATCTGGTAATGTTTTTGGTTTGGGGTGACCTTTTGGGCTGTATGAATGTGGTTTTTCATTGTGACAATATGGTGGTAATGCAAGTTTTGAACAAAATTACACCTAAGTATGTGAGAGTGAAGCCTTAGCTTAGGCAGCTTGTGCTGCAAAGTTTTAAAATTAGTCTGTCATTTACAGCTTTTCAAGTCCCAGGTAAGAACAGCAACATATCAGATTGCCTTTCTTGCTTTCAGATAGAGAAGTTGAGAGAGTTAACCCCAGATGAGCACAAGGATCCAATGTCACTGCCATACTACATTTAGATGATTGGCAAGGAGCAGCAATTCAATTGGTCACACAGGCTTGGTTGGCAAGCACCAAGAGGGCATCTATCTCCTCTATTGGCTCCTTCTGTCAGTTTTTAAAGGATTACCCCCAGTTTGTTGAGTATGGTCCCCCAGTATCATATGTAGGTTTTGGTCTCCAGGTGTGTCCATAATGAAGAAGTAAAAACTATTCATATTCACCTGTAGACCCTTAGTTTTTGGGTGAAAGTGCCAGGGTTGCCTGATTTTAACAAGCACTGGATGGTGTCCATCTTGGTGGTTGGTTGGGGGGAAACACTAAGACTGGTTACTGACTGTCACCTTTCCATCGACATAAACCTTTTATTTGTCATTATTGAAGGAATTCAAAAATTGATGCTTAGTTATATCCTTTATGCTACTTATGTGATGCCAACTGCCTGGGTGTATTAGGGGGACTTTTAGAGTGGGTGAGGTCTTGCTTAGTTTAAGGTGGGAGGATGTGTATATCCTTCCAGGCTCTATCTGTAGTTGGCTTAGCCACTCTAAGATGTACCAACAGTCTTGGGGTACTTGTGTACTTTACACGCATATTCCTCATTGTTATTGTGTCTGGTGCATGGAAGGAGACTATGTTTAATTTGCTTCCCCCATGTTCTCATTCTAGATTGGTATCCCAAGAACACCATAACAGGTGCATCTCCCCAGTATATTTAATGCTGTTTTACATGAAGCTCTTCAGATTCAGAACATGCCAGTCTTGGGCATATCCCTCCATTCTTTCCATATTGGGACAGCCTCAAACCTAGCTAAAGAAGGGCAGTCTCTTGCAGTTATTAAAAAAGGTGGGGTGTTGGTCTTCTTATGTCTTTTTGAACTACATCAGATGATTTGGGTGTTATTTTCTTTTTCTTTTATAGGTGTAGTATGAGTGGTGTTGCCTGGTCATTCTTATAGGATATCGGCAGCTCAGAGAACGTCTATTTGTCCCAACAAGCTCAACTTAGGCTTAGATCCATCTTCAGTCTAAGTGATTTCGAAGAGTTTTCCAGGTTTGTGTTGGTCCCAGTTTTTGCCAAAACTGTGGAATTCCTCATCTATTTTTGTTGCATTTGGGAAGTAATGACATTGTTTTTTTTTTTTTTTTTTTTTTTATCAAAGCAATGGCTTTTGTCAGAAATTTTTAAAATGTTGTTTGTGTCTAGGATCCATTATTTGTTGGTTGGTTATTATCCAAAGACTTTTTTCAGCCCATTCTTTGCTGACAAGAGTGGCAGAGTCAGTGCAAGAGTTTGTGAACTAATAGCTTGTTGTGCTGCTTCAGCATTGGGATTCCACATTATTGAACACTGGGATGCTCAGGATAAGGATCCAGTTTGGGTTTGTTTGAATGGTGTGCATTTGTTGAAGGAGAGGCTTGATTTACTGAATCTGGATTTTGCATTGGGAATTCAGCAATTCTTAAAATTTATTATATAGCATTATATTAGCTTGTTTATAAAAAGGAAAAAGGGGTTTATTTTGTATGGATAAGAACATACAACTGTTTTCATTTGCAGGAAATGGGGAAACAGGCTAGGTGCTTGGTTTGCTGATGGAAGGAGGAATCCTCCCTCCCCCATTCTCTTTCCCTCATGCCTTTCTTGGCCTTTAGGACTGTAGTGGAGGAATTTGAGAGTACAAGTGGGTACAGATGCCGTACTCCTGTGGGTGCAAGCACTATCAGATTTTGATGTGGACAAGGACACCTGAGTGGATAGAAAATTATTTACTCATTCAGTAGATGAGGCTGTATTATATATTCTGGGTTTACTGCCATTGCATACTTATTTTCTTGGTATACGGTTTACTATAGTTGTATTTAATAAAGAAGGTTGCAATGGCAAACTAGTATGCTGTTTGTAGTGGAACTACTACAGAAGGTGGCCCAAGTTTTAAGAATAAAGAATGAAGATTATACTTGCACTCTGTATGATTTTTTTCTGGTAATGCATGCAGTAGTGTTAGAAACTATTTAGAAATATGTTTTTGTAATGGAGCATTGGCTGAATAAGATGAGGGTGCAATGAGTGCTTGGAATGACCGTTAGGAGAATAGAAAGCAGAAATAGATGAGCAACAGAAGTATTATTTTAGCAGATTTGCACAGCCTAAATGAGTGGATGTTGCAGCAAGGAATAAAAGCAGTGTTCATGCAGCTGAAGTTTTGAAGTTAAAAAGAAGATGCATAATTCTTGATCAGTATAATCTTAGGGAAAACAACAGTTTCTTCTGTGCAACTCTG
This sequence comes from Protopterus annectens, assembly GCF_019279795.1. NCBI lineage: Eukaryota > Metazoa > Chordata > Ceratodontiformes > Protopteridae > Protopterus > Protopterus annectens. The sequence continues at coordinate 89,516,097 of NC_056734.1, forward strand.
CTATGAAAAGTTGCTTTTGCAGATATTCATCCTAGTGGCTCTACTGAGATTACATTATGGACTATGATACTGAGGAGGTTATGAGGTTTCCTTGAATGCCAGATTTGATCCCTCACTTTTTATGATGTGATTGATTTCTCTAGTTAACCATGGATGACACAAGCAGATTAATCATCATGTAAAAAATAAGAAAAACATTGCCTTGAATGTTAATGAAGTCAGAATTAAAGAAAGAGCATTACAGCCCTCTGAGACCACCATGTGTAACTGCCATTGGGCTAAACAATTAACCCTATAACCTATGAGGGAATAATCTAGAGTGTCTTGTTTATTAACCATTGTTTTACTCATTGATTTATGTATGGTCAGACCTTCACTGATGTTCATTTGTAATATTTGAAAGTAACTAGATTCTTATAAGCTTGATATTAGCTAATATTTTACTATATTCTTCATTTAACTGTCATGTTTTCATTAAATGTCATATCATTAGAATTCTGTGTATGTTCATTTACTAGTTTATGTATGCATATTTTTATTTTATTTTATTTTTATTAACTGTCATATCATTACTAATCTTTGTATGCATGTACATTTATTAAGTAAATCTTGTATAACTGCTTTCTACTCATTCTGCAAAATGAAACATTTGTCCCCAGGCCTCTGCTGAAAATGAGACTTGTGCCCAGTCGGACATTCCCAGTAAATAAAAGCAATAAATACATGTTGCAAAATAAATAAATGTGGGCATATCTAAACAATCCTGTCTTGGTCTGTGATTTGTTGTGAAGTTGACAGGTAAGAGCAGTTTTATTTGAATTTATATTGCATTTGTTATCACTATTTTAACTGTTTGAGGGTAGGAAGAGATACTTTGATTCATATTTTGGTGTTTTACCTTTAGTTTCACTGCTGGCTGTGAGAAAGGGATAGGGTTTAGACAGGCGAGCTTTAGCCATCCAAAGGGGCCTAGACAGCTATAAATTTACACAGACTGCAGAGAGGAAAATTCTGCACATATCTAAACAATCCTGTCTTGGTTTGTGATATGTTGTAGAGTTGACTGGTAAGAGCAGCTTTATTTGAATTTATATTGCATTTGTTATCACTATTTCTAACTGTTTGAAGGTAGGAAGAGACTGCTTATTAACAAGCTTTACTTTGATTCATATTTTGGTGTTTTACCTTTAGTTTCACTGCTGGTTGTGAGAAAGGGATAAGTTTTAGCCAGGCAAGCTCTAGCCACCCTAAGAGGCCTAGAAAGCTATACATTTACACAGACTGCAGAGAAGAAAATTCTGAGCATATCTAAACAATCCTGTCTTGGTATGTGATATGTTGTGGAGTTGACTGGTAAGAGCAGAGTTATTTGAATTTATATTGCATTTTTTATCAATATTTTAACTATTTGTAGGTAGGAAGAGACTGCTCATTAACTAGCTTTACTTTGCTTCATATTTTGTTGTTTTACCTTTAGTTTCATTGCTGGTTGTGAGAAAGGAATAGGTTTTAGACAGGCAAGCTCTAGCCATCCCAAGAGGCCTAGACAGCTATAAATTTACAGAGACTGCAGAGATGAAAATTCTGAGCATATCTAAACAATCCTGTCTTGGTTTGTGTATGTTGTGGAGTTGACTGGTAAGAGCAGTTTTATTTGAATTTATATTTCATTTGTTATCACTATTTTTAACTGTTTGTAGGTAGGAAGAGACTGCTTATTAAAAAGCTTTACTTTGCTTCATATTTTGTTGTTTTATCTTTAGTTTCACTGATGGTTGTAAGAAAGGGATAGATTTTAGACAGGCAATCTTTAGCCATCCCAATGGGCCTAGACAGCTATAAATTTACACAGACTGCAGAGAGGAAAATTCTGAGCATATCTAAACAATCCTGTCTTGGTTTGTGATATGTTGTGGAGTCGACTAGTAAGAGCAGTTTTATTTGAATTTATATTGCATTTGTTATCACTATTTTTAACTGTTTGTAGGTAGGAAGAGACTGCTTATTAAAAAGCTTTACTTTGATTCATATTTTGTTGTTTTATCTTTAGTTTCACTGCTGGTTGTGAGAAAGGGATAGGTTTTAGACAGGCAAACTCTAGCAACTCGAAGGGGCCTAGACAGCTATAAATTTACACAGACTGCAGAGAGGAAAATTCTGAGCATATCTAAACAATCCTGTCTTGGTTTGTGATATGTTGTGGACTTGACTGTTAAGAACAGTTTGATTTGAAGTTGTATTGCATTTGTTATCACTATTTTTAACTGTTTGTAGGTAGGAAGAGACTGCTTATTAACAAGCTTTACTTTCATATTTTGTTGTTTTACCTTTAGTTGCACTGCTGGTTGTGAGAAAGGGATAGTTTTTTGACAGGCAAGCTCTAGCCACCCCAAAGGGCCTAGACACTATAAATTTACACAGAATCCAGAGAGGAAAATTCTGAGCATATCTAAACAATCCTGTCTTGGTTTGTGATATGTTGTGGAGTTGATTGGTAAGAGCAGTTTTATATGAATTTATATTGCATTTGTTATTTTTTAACTGTCTGTAGGTAGGAAGAGACTGCTTATTAACAAGCTTTACTTTGATTCATATTTTGGTGTTTTACTTTTAGTTTCACTGCTGGTTTTGAGAAAGGGATAGGTTTTAGACAGGGACCTAGATAGGTTTTAGACAGGAAAGCACTAACCACCCCAAGGGGCCTAGACAGCTATAAATTTACGCAGACTGCAGAGAGGAAAATTCTGAGCATATCTAAACAATCCTGTCTTGGTTTGTGATATGGGAAATAGGAAACACACCCCAGGGATCACTTCTGTGTCTCTGCTCAACAGTAGCACAGGAAAATAACTTTCTTGGGTGGCGTAAGCCAGGGAACCTTGTTGGCTAGGCTTACGTAGGCCCTTGGGCTGATAGCCTACTACCTACCTATGAACCTATAAACCTATATGTTGCGGATTTGACTGGTAAGAGAAGTTTTATTTATTTTTACTGTTAAAAGGAGGTGAGACTGCGATCTGTAGTGAACAGAAGCTTCTGCGACGTAAAAAAAACTTCTGTCTGGCTGGTAGAACTTGTATGGTCAGAACAACTTTATTGTATTTTTTTATTTGGTTGGATTTTGCTGGTATAATTTTTGTCATAGAAATTGATTTAAGTTCCTTTGAATTCTTTGCTACTGACTTTGTGTAATTTTTCCTTTGCAATATTTTATTCATTTGAAGCTGAATATGGATTCCTTAAATGAGTATGCAATTAATGATTTGCTAATGCACAAGTATCTTGTACAGTGTAGTAAATGCTATGTATATTTATAGGTAACGGCTGATAACACTGGTGATCTTTGTTCCTCGTGTGAAAAATGTTGGATGATTTGCTTACCATTGTTAGAAGCAAATCTTGACTTAATGATGATGATTGCACTTGTGCATTTGGCATGGCTTAGAGAACTGTTGTATCATATATTAATGACTGAACTGATTAACTAAATAATGTTAGGCATAGAACAAATAGAACAGATTGAGGAAATGCTGCATCTATTTTCTGCACACAACATGCAACCCCTATGAAACATAATGATGCCCCTGAGAACTATGGAATCGTGGATGCAAGTACTCAGCAATCTGTGGGTCTAGTTTGTTTAGAAGGAAACAAAAAAAGAAAGAAAGGAAGAAGTTCACAATAAATAACAAGGAAGAAAAAGAAACTGATTAATGACTGTAAAGGAAAGAGAATCCGTACTAAAAAGGATTCTGCTTTGTTATGTAACACACTGGTGACAGGGAATGAAGATGTCTGTCTATCAGAAAACCCTCAGTCTACAGAAAAAGGCATCACCTTTCCAATGGAAAAGGTAGAAAAAAGAAGCAAGGGGCAGGTGAAAAGGAAAAAATCAAAACTGAAGGATTGAAGAACGATACTGTAAGAAAAAAGAAGAGAAAGACAGATGTTGACTGCATGGCTCAAGCTGTGGATTTACAGTGCCAGCTGGATGAGAATTAAACATGTAATGAAAACAGTGGAATTAATAAGACTAATAGTGATGAAGCTCTATCCTTTGTATCAATCGCTAGAGCAGAAATTACTGTATTAGAAGATGAAGATTCTTCAGAGATGGTCAGCAAAGATATTCTTGTAATTGGAGATTCATTTATTAGAGGAACTGATACTTATATTTGCAGAGATGATAATGAACATCGAGTAGTGTTATGCTTGCCAGGATGAAAAATAGAAGATATGAAACAAGCCTTGGAACACCTTAATGGAAGGAAGTATGGATCTTTTTATTCATGTTGGCACAAATGATTTCACCAACAAAGATTCTCTGACTGTTAGTCAGTAACTGACAGCCATCCTAGATAGTATAGCTTGTACTGGGGTTAAGCCATATTTTTCACAAATCACATATAAAAAGGATAGTCAGGTCACTGTGAATGAAAATATTTTTTGGATAAACTCATGGTAAAAATGTCCTGTTTTAAAAAATGGAAATGTGCAGAGATTCCAAGCCTTCTTTTGGGCACAAGTGTTCAGACAGGATGGTATGCAATTGTCTAGATCAGGGAAGAGAATTTTTTCAGTATATATTTTGCAATATTTGATAAATTAGCCTGGATTTTTGCCAGGTCAAAAATGTAACAGTTCACAGATAGCAACATTTGCATCTCTGATTGTTGTTAATGCTAGAAGCATTAATAATAAAGTGTTTTTATTAGAAAATTTGCTATGCTCTCATAAGATTTATGTTGTTGTTTGTGAAACATGGTTAAAGAACAATGACTGGAAACCATTTCTGACAGGGTATAAATGTTTTTACTGTAACAGACATTCTAACAAAATCAGGTGGCGGTGTTATGATAGGGATTAAAGATGGCTATGAGATCTGTGATTATTACATGTTCAATGATAACACCAATACTATAGACTGTCTAACTGACAATAATCAACTCTGGAACATATAACAATTGTTGGAGTGTATAGACCACCAAAGTCAAGTGCAGATGACCTTGAGGAATTCATACATTTCTTATGTGAAATACAGGAGGGAAGAATAATATTAGCTGGGGACTTAAATTTACCAGAAACAGACTGGAATAATATTGATTCCACAATGTTAGTAAAGAAATTATTCACAGAGTATATTCAGGAACAAATGTTTCAGATTGTAAAAAAACCTACCAAGGGATGGAATATACTAGATATTGTTTGTGTTCCCAAAGAAATTACTGTAACTTCAAGTTAAGTTTTACCACCATTGATGTGCAATGATCATGGGGTTAAGGTTAATTTGTTGCTAGATAACTCTGCCAAACTGAAATCTAAGCCAGAAGGTTAATTACAGATTATAGGGAAAAAAACAGTTACTATATAAAACTAACTGGAGTGAGGTGTTCAGTGGAAAAACTGCAGATGGAATGTGGAAAGTTTTGAAAGAGAAATTGTTTGAGTGCAAAAAGTCAAAAAAATGTTTAACATCAGGATCTAGGCATGCAACCCCAGGGGGTATATTTCCATAAGAACAAGATACCTGATTAAGTTGAGAGACAAAAAAATATAAGAAATGGAAGAGAGGTCAAACTACAACTTTGAAAACTGAAATAAACAAGCTGGACAAACAAATTAAGCATAGTGTTAGACAAGATCAAGAAAAATTTGAAGAAAATGTATATAAAGATATTGAGCATAATAGGAAACCGTTTTATAGATAAGACATGGAAGGAGTAATTATACACAAATTGATAGACTGTGTGCAGATTCTAAAATTTATTCTAAGACACAACAGATTATAGATATATTTACAAAATCTTATGCAAATTAGTTTGGCTCCACAAAAGGGGTGGTAAGTTGAACTAGTGACATCCAGGTAACCCCAGATACTGGAATCAAATTAGATTATATTGAAAAAGAACTGTGCAAACTGGATCCAAACAAAGTGCAGGGAGGAGATGGAATAACTAACAATGACCTGAACTTGCACTACCATTATATCTGTTATTCACTAGGTCATAAATATAGGGAGATTCCTCAAGATTGGAGACCTGCACTTATTAAACCTGTTTTTAAGGAAATGGGGAGTAGGACAAGCCCAGAATCATATAGACCCTTAAGTCTACTTTCATGTTGAGGAAAAATAATGGAGAAGGTAATATTGGATAAGTTATTGTCAGAACTGGATAGGTTGGGACTTGAAGCCATATATCAGCATGCATATGTTGAAAATATATCTATTACCACCTTTAACATGATGTTCTATAACAATATAATAGCTATGAATGAAAAATTGTGCTGTGATGTGATTTATATAGATTTAACTTCAGCATTTGACAGGGTCATACACAAAACACTGATCAATAAATTAGTACAACTAGGTACTGATGTACTGTTAAGATGGATAGCATGGCTTACAAATAGGACATGGCAAGTATCACACACCAACTGGACAGGAGAAATCCTTGGTTACAGTTAAGGTGTCAAACAGGACTCTGTCTTAGGCCCTTACTTGTTTAGATTGTATCTTTCAGACCTTACTTTTTCATCTGATATATTCTACAGTCTATATGCTGACTACCTGAAATTGGGTAAACTGATTACAAGTGTTACAGATAAGGCATGTTTACAAAATAATTTGACTAAATTGACCATTTGGGCACAGGAGAATAGGCTGATAAATGCATCAAAAACTAAGCATATGAGATTTGGGAGACATAAACTGAAAGGTGATTATTTAATATAGCACATAAGGACTTGGGTATATGGGTAGATTCAGCCATGAGTTTTTTCTAATATCAGCCAATTGGCTAATGATTGTTATAGAACTATAGGTTGTATAAAAAGATTTATAAAGTCTAGGAAATCAAACATAATGAAGTAATGGTTAGTTACATTAGACCCAAACTTGAGTATGGAATAACAATATGGAAACCCTATAGGAAAACAAGCATGAATAAATTGGAAAGAGTGCAGCGGAAACATACCAAGGGCATCCATGGATGTGAAAATCTAAGTTATTATGAAAAACTAAAATAGCATAACTTGTACAGTGTCTCTTACAGATATTTAAGAGGAGATCTCATTCAAGTATATAGGGCATTTAGGGACAACTACCTCTGGGAATGTTTGGGGTTATCAAAAAGTACTAGAGAATCATCAGGTAACATATGTAGAAGATTTTATAGGAATGAGAAGTGTGCTAATTGGTTCTCTGACATAGTAGCTGATTATTGGAACACACTACCAAATTACATTAGAGCAATTACTAATTTAGATATTTCTAAGAACAGCCTGGACACTTATTATGGGAACAAGTGTTTTGGTATATTGGCAAGCTAGAAGGGCATTAATGCCCGTGCTTGAAACATTTGTATGTATGTAATTAGTTATTTATTTCCATATAGAAGAGTGATGTCAATATGCTTTGTCATCCTTTAATCAATTGTTGCTGTTACCTATTCAAAGAATACGACAAGATTCAAAAGGTGAGATATCACCTTCACAAACTAATTCTCTTCCAAATGTGACAGAAGCTGAGTCTATATATCATTTTGGATCAGCTCCACTATGATTCATTCTGTGGTTTTACAATTACAGTGGGTTAGTTCTAATGTAACTTCTACTTTGTCATCTCTTACCACTATATTCTGTTATCCTCCACATACTTACCATTTTTAACATGATTGATAGGTATGTTTTCTGGTTCCATGGAACATTCATTTCAATTATATTAATGGGAGCACTTGTTTTGTCTGCAGTTATATAGGGGATACTTCCCTTGTTTCTATACCACACTGACATGTCTTTGCTTATTGTGAAACCTACATAAATTTTCTTCTAGAAATCAATTTACGATGTTCTGTGACTGGGTGATTTTTGCAATTTATTGATAACATGTTACATTTGCAATTTTCCCTTTCAGCATTCTAACTTAGTTAAATAAGGCCTTATTATCATTTTAAATATTTCAGATCAAACTTAATTCAAACTTTGGTATGGGAAACTAGAAAGGAAAAGCAAGCATTTCCTGTACTTTACTTGTTTAATGACAAGAGCAAGTGTTTTTATGGCCAGAGTAGTTTTTAAAAGCAGAGTAATGCCTCCTGTTTCTTGTGCAAATCTTATTAATTTTGTGATCTTACCAAAGGGTTTTACCGATGGTCTGTATGTGCATTTTGTACTTTACCAGTATATGTTTATGATTTACTTTCATTTGCCAGAATGGCATGTGCTAGTGTCCACTTGCACAAAGTCCTACATCCCAAACAACAGGAATGCCAAACACCAACATTACTGATTCACCAAGATTGCCCCCTTCTGGACCCATGTTAACACTTGTTCCTAGGTCCAAAAGGACAGTGAATTTCAATGTTCTGTTTGTCGGGTATACTGCAATTTGGCATTCCAATATTTTGTGGAAGTCCGTCGAGCACGTGATTACTTGAGTGCATTCAGTTCTGGCAAATGAAAGTAAACCATTTATAATTGCATAAGTTAATTATAACCTAAGACTCACTTAAAAGTAGACTTGACTGGGGCATTGAGGATAGTACCCTAATATATTTTCCTAACCATGCTATTCATTTAATCTCAATTTCCACTAGTAAACTCTAGGAAGGATGAGGTATGCATGATTAAGTTCAATTTTACTTAAGTTAATGATTATGGTATCTTGCTCTGTTATTTACAGAAGGAATACCATGGGTGGAGACCAGCCATACACTAGCTTTGTCAGTATATCTAAGTACTGTCATCCCTCAATGGGTTTCACACAGTTTCCTCAAATTGTGTTAATTATCATAATCAACTAATATTTATGCATATTTGATATCAGTTTACACAGTCAATGACTTGGTAGTTAATCTTTCTCAGAGCAGTACTTTCATGTTTTTACATCCTGCAGTTTAATTGGAAGAAACACGTATGATCTACTGATGATTCACTGTAGGCCATATAATAATATATTGAATATTACTGATACAAATCATCACCCTGAACGTAGCAGGCAAGTAATGTGATATAATAATAATGTCAGCGCTCCTCTACTGTTTGTTTATTTTATTTATTTTACATTTGTTTACTGGAAAAGTCCAACTAGACAAATGTCCTTTTTCAGTGGAGACACAGGAAGAAAAGCTCCAGAAATAACATACATAGTAACAATGGTAAATAATACATTCAGAGTAACAGAAATTATACCAAAGACAGTTGATGAATAAACAGATACAATTAGGTCAGCAGGTGTAGAATTATACTGAATATTTACATAGAATTATGTGCAGTCTACATAATGACTTTTAATAGTGGTGAAGTATAATTAGCAAGATGGGTTAGTAGAGAGATTATTGATAGAGTGGACAGATGAATGAGCTATCCAGGGTAGTTGTAGGAACAGAGCCAGGAATTTGCAAGGTATGTGTGTAGGAGTTTTTAAACTGAACTGTTAAAGTACTGACCAGTAGTGAGTTAGGTGGGCTATTCCACAGTTTGGAAATGTAGTTGGAGAAAAGAGATTCTCTAGCTGAGTTTTTAGCTTTAGTGACTTGTAGAAGTTTATTGTTAGAGCAGAGGGATCTTGAAGAGGAGTAGGGTTGTATGACATCTTTGAGAGCAGGGGTGTTTTCTGGGTGATGGATTATTTTTATGTGGAAAGATTAGTTGGTTAAAGTGAAGGAGATGAGGGAGTTCAAGCCACTCGAGCAGCTTGAGTGATAAACAGTGATGCAACTTGTAAGATTCATTGGTGGCAAATTTGGAGATTTTATATTATAACAAGCTTCGAGTTTGGCAAGTTTGTTTTTTCAGAGTTTGGTTAAGATTGGGGATGGATATAAGAGCATTGACAAGAGGTGTGTTCTGGCAATAGTGACTTTTGTACTGTTTGTTACAAATTTGTTATTTCTATATAGGCCAAGTTTCTTGTGGACTTTTTTGACAGTCTGGGTTATAAGAAGATCACATTTTAGATTATTGTCAATTACAACAGTTAGCAGTTTGGTTTAGGCTGATAGAGTGATCATTGTTTTATTTTTGGCGAAGATGTGAAAGGTTACAGAAGGCAAGGTATTCCTAGTTGGGCGGAAAAGTTTTATTTTATTGGGATTTAGTAGGAGTTGGAAGTTGGTTAACCAGGTTTCTACAGATAAGAAGGAATCTTGGGTAATAGTTTGAAGGTCTTTGAGGGAGGTGGCTGAGCAGATCAGAGTGGAGTCATCTGCATATTGAATCAGAAAGACATGGAGTGAAGCAGAATGAAGCTGACTGGTAAAGAGAGAATAGAGAGGGTCCAAGTATGGAGCCTTGTGGGACCCCTAAGGTGACTGAGAGAAGTGGTGAAAGGGATTGTTGCCAACAGACAGCCTGTTGACTACCTGCAAGGTAGCTTTGGAACCAAGTAATAGCAAGGTTGCTGAGGCTAAGTGTGGCAAAAACACTGTTTCTTCTATGGTTGACCATGTCAAAGGCCTTGGACAGGTCCAGGAATATGGCTGATACCAATTGGCCATTGTTTCTGTGCTGGTTAACTTTGATTACAAAGGACAGTAGGGCTGTTATGGTATTGTCAGAGGGAAGAAAACCATGTTGGGTATGAGATAGGAGATTATGTGCAAGGAGGTAGGCCATAAGTTGGATGTGTACAAACCTTTCAAGGATTTTAGATAGGGGAAAAGAATGGGAATAGGGCAATAGTTAGCTCAAATGAGCTACCTCCTTTATGCGATGGTAGAATGTGAGAGATCTTACATATAGCAGAGACGTGTTTCAGTTTTTGATCTATTTACGAGTATGGCTACTGGGTATGTGATAGCTTCTGATGTAATTTGTAGATATTCAGCAGGGAGATTAACAGTGGCTAAGGTAGATGGTTTATTTTTTTTTTAGTATTTTTTTATATGAATGTGTACTGGGTTTAACGTAAATTGGTTGGTGGTATTTTGTAGGTGTGTATTATAGTTTGAGATAGGACAGGTAGGGTTGGAGTTTGGTTGTTTGCAAGAGCTTGAATGGATTCTGTAAAGTAAATATTAAATTGTGTTGCCACATTTTCAGAGTTGATAGGTATTTTTGAAGAGGGAGTAGCTGTTTTACCTGGTTGTAATATATTAAATGCAGCCCAGAACATTTGTGGATTATTTTGATGTTTAGTATGGATATTGTGGCAGTAGGCGCATTTATCTAATTAAACTATATTTTGCTTTATTTCAAAGTTCAAGGAAATTTTGTTTGGTAGTGTTGAATTTGGTCTTATGGAACTGCACCTAGGCCTTATCTCTGGCTTTGAGTAGGGATCTACATTCTTTGGTTAGCCAGGGTGCATAATTGGATTTGACTCTAATGTTTCTATGTGGTACGTGGTAGTTCAGCATCTCTAGGAAGGTGATGTTGAAGGAGAGTACAACCTCATCCAAGGGCAGGTGTTTGAGATGTTCCCAATAACAATTTTTAGCGTGGAGATGAACCTATTTTATCGAATTTTACTTTGTTTCTAATTACACGAAAGGAGGTTTGATAGGTTTGATGAGTAAGGTTTCTTAGGAGAAAAGTTGGGTTGTCATCACTCAGGCTGTCTACGAGGCAGCCTGAGTTGGATGACAAGTAGGGATTATTAAGTAAAATCCAGTTGAGTATGAAGTGATCTTTTTATCAGTCCTAGTGGGAGATGTGATGAGTTGGGTTAAGCCATAAATGTTAATGTGTTGTAGGATTTGGAGAGGAACAAAGGAGCCAATCAATATTAAAGTCACCCACAAGGATAGATTCTTGTGGGAGAGACTTGGAAGACCACTGAAGCAGGTTTTCAAGTGTGGCAATATTGTTGCCTGGTGAGATGCATCCACCTATGATAATGAGGTGTTTGCTGGTGTTAACAGTTAATTTAGCTAAAATTCAGCATTTGCAAAGTCAGGGATAGTAAGGTTTAGGAAGTCAAGTGTCAGGTGGTCTTTGTACGAGAAAGCTAATCCCCCCTTTTTGATTATCCTATCTTTATGTAAAATATTGTAACCTGGGGCAGTGATTTTGCTACTATCTGGTTTTAGCCATGTCTCTTTCAGTTACTATATCTGGGGAATAGTGGAATAGTAGAGCATGTAGGTTGTGAATTTTGTCACTTGTGCTTCTTACATTCATGTTAATGAGGAGAAGGGAAGATTTGTTTAATTGGTGGAGTATAGCAAGGTTTGATGGAGATGAGCTGGGTACTGAACTGTGGGATGGAGTGGGACCTGGATTGGGATGAATGTCTCCTGAGGTTTAACTGTATAATTATGTGAAGGAGTTTGGAGAGCTTATGTTAGAGTTTAGTGTATCTAAGGGAGGCTGGAGATACAGTTGAAGAAGAAATTTGAATGTGTGATGGTCTGTGCTCATGGTGTGAAAGAGGGTTGGAGCAATAAGCCTAGTACCTACCTATGAACCTATAGGAAATTCACCCCGGGGATCACTTCTGTGGTTCTGCTTGACAGTTAACAGGGGCACAGGAAAATAATTTTCTTGGTTGGTGAAAGCCAGGGTACATTTTTGGCTAGGCTTGTATAGGCCCTAGGGCCAATAGCCTAGTACCTACCTATGAACCTATAAACCTATGACGAAACTGAGAATTGCATGGCTTAAAATATGAGGAGGTATGCCAGGGAGGGTGAGTAGTGGGATGTAGAAGACTGTCATATGAGGAGCAGGTATATAAGAGAAGTAGAAGAGAGCTGGTAGTGATAAGGAGCAGAGTTAGATTTATAGTTGTCATGTTTAGGTAGATCACTAGTGTGTTTTTAGGATTTAATGAGAGAGAAGTATGTGACTTGTGTTAATGTAAGGGGTGTGGGAGTGTCTGTATTAGGGTTTGATAAGGGGTTTGGTGTAATGGGATTGGTTGGAGCCTGAAAGATGTGGCTGAGTTTCAGTATAGGAATAGGTATAGTGGAGGTAGGTGGAAATTGGGGGTAGGGTAGAGGAGTGCAGTGAGCCTGAATGCAACAAGGGTAAACGGAGCAGGTAGAAAACACAAGGCAGGTGATAGTTTTCAGCCACATAGTATTCAAACAGGTGAGTGTTTTAGCACTAGCAAGCCTGTCCATTCCTGTTAGCATTAAGTAGCTTATTTCAGGACTGTATAGGACTTTATTTTAAAAAGGAGTTTAAGTCAGTGTGTGAATTGATGAGTCAAATTATTATGAGAAGTTTTTGGGGGTGGAAACTCTTGGAATCTAGTGCCTGACAAGTGTGCATGCCACTAGAAGTAAGGTCTTTGATGTAGTCTATTGCAGCAAGGTATTTAGAAAAAAACATACACTTTAGATGCCTTAATTCTTTGTAGAGAATAATAACAGTTGTTGTTATGAGGGTTGGGTTAATTAAATATAATTAGAGGTACAGAAATGGCAAGAGAAAGCAGATAAAACACAACATTGATTTATACTGAGAAAGGGAAGATCATTCAATTTGAACATTTTATTGAGGGTGCAGTTTAAGGGATGTGTTGAATATTTTAATAGTACAACAAATGACATGCTGCACAAACTAAGAAAGATATTAGGTATCAGCATGGAATGCTTTGGCAGCATAGATTTCATCTGAGCAAGAGCTAATAGAAGCATGCATAGATCCAGCTAAAATGTCACCTACTAGAGTATGATAGAATAGTAAACAATGATCTGGTATATGGGTAGATTCAGCTATGAGTTTTTTCTAATATCAACCAATTGGCTAATGATAGTTACAGAACTATAGGTTGTATAAAAATATTTATAAAATCTAGGAAATCAAACATAATGAAGTCATTGTTAGTTACATTAGACCCAAACTTGAGTATGGAATAACAATATGGAAACCCTATAGGAAAACAAGCATGAATAAACTGGAAAGAGTACAGCGGAAATATACCAAGGGCATCCATGGATGTGAAATCTAAGTTATTATGAAAAACTAAAATAGGTGAACTTGTACAGTGTCTCTTACAGATATTTAAGAGGAGATCTCATTCAGGTATATAGGGCATTTAGGGACAACTACCTTGGGGAATGTTTGGGGTTATCAAAAAGTACTAGAGAATCATCAGGTAACATATGTAGGAGATTCTATAGGAATGAGAAGTGTACTAATTGGTTCTCTGACAGAGTAGCTGATTATTGGAACACACTACCAAATTACATTAAAGCAATTACTAGTTTAGATATTTCTAAGAACAGCCTGGACACTTATTATGGGAACAAGTGTTTTGGTATATTGGCAAGCTAGAAGAGCTTTAATGCCCGTGCTTGAAACATTTGTATGTATGTAATTAGTAATTTATTTCCATATAGAAGAGTGATGAATGCCTTAGCAAAGTCAATATGCTTTGTCATCCTTTAATCAGTTGTTGCTATTAACTATTCAAAGAATACGACAAGATTCAAAAGGTGAGATATCACCTTCACAAACTAATTCTCTTCCAAATGTGACAGAAGCTGAGTCTATATATCATTTTGGATCAGCTCCACTATGATTCATTCTGTGGTTTTACATTTACAGTGTGTTAGTTCTAATGTAACTTCTACTTTGTCATATTCTGTTATCCTCCACATACTTACCATTTTTAACATGATTGATAGCTATGTTTTCTGGTTCCATGGAACATTCATTTCAATTATATTAATGGGAGCACTTGTTTTGTCTGCAGTTATATAGGGGATGCTTCCCCTTGTTTCTATACCACACTGACATGTCTTTGCTTATCGTGAAGCCTACATAAATATTCTTCTAGAAATCAATTTACGATGTTCTGTGACTGGGTGATCTTTGCAGTTTATTGAATGTAGTGAAAGTTTTGAAACATGAGTAGAATAAATCTAAGATGACCTGTCTGTTTAATCTACCAGAAGCATATCAGCTTCAAGCAGGAATGGAAATCAAACCAAAAGTAGGTAAAAATCAGGCAGCAACTGAATGTGCCAAAAAGCAAAAGAGAGAATATAAGGTGAAGGACCAGATGAGAAGGCAAGAAATGTGGAAAATGCATAAATATAGTTGCAAGTATAGAAAACTTCTGCAAGAACCTCATGTTGATCAGGAACGAACACAGCAATGGTTAAGCAGAGGCAAATTTAAACCAAGAGATGAAAGGTTAATATTGGCATTACAAGATAGTGGGTTACGTATACATTTGTTTACAAAGTCCATTGAACATGTGGGGGAAACAGACAAATGTAGGTTTTGTAAAACAGAATTGGAAACAGTTGCACACCTTATTGCTGGTTGTGACATACTAATGGCAGAAGGACTGTATACTGAAAGGCATAATGTGGTGAGAATGTTGCACTGGGGATTGTGCAAACATTATGGTGTTGTAGTGGCTGAAAAACACTGGAAACATGAGCCACAAAGCATCATAGAAAATGATGAAGTCTACATCACATGGGATCATCCATTGCCAACAGTTCAAAAGATAGATGCTAGAAAATGTATATATTTGTCCAAGAAAAGAAAATAAAAGTAGCATTGATCACTGAAATCACCACACCCAGTAACTACAGTCCTCCATACAGAGAGGCACAGACATAAAATATCAGGATTTGCAAGCAGAAATGAGAGCAATGTGGAAGAAAAATACCCAGGTAGTTCCAATAGTAGTAGGAGCAATGGGTCTTATAAAAAAGTCTACAATCATATTTAGACGTTCTACCAGTACATGTTAACTCCATACAAATTGCAGATGGAGTCATTACTGGGCACATTGCAGGTACTGTGAAGAGCACGTTTGGCTGACATCAGAGTGAAACAATATTAATTTCATGAACTTTAATCGTGCTTTGACTTAGGAATGGGGTTCGTTCCCATCATGGTATTATAAATCCAAATGATTTTGCAAAATTAAAAATGGAGATCAATCCTTCATGCTACAATATTACCTGTGTTGGATTCTCCACACTAAATCCTTCATTTCACAGATAATTCATAACTTCAGTTTGTTTAACTTCCATCTTACTAACCCAGTCTCGTACATTTTCTTTTTGTTTTTTACTTTTTGTATTGTAACATTTTCCATATCTGGGTGCCTTTGCTTTATTTCTCTTTAATTGTCTTTGGAGCTGCCTTTTTGTCTATTAATTTGGCTTTCTCCTCTACATAAATATTGTACCACACCAGATCTGTTTTTCTTTCACATATTCATGTTTCTTTTATATATCTTTCAAAAATCACTGGTTTTGTTTATATTTTTATACTTCCTCTGATACTACTTTTTTCCAGATGGCCCAAAGTTTCTTCATTTATGTAATATTTTTCATGAATGTTTTTTTAATTCAATTTTTTATCTTAAGCTTTTGACAGTTTTTCATGTATAAGTAATTTTCCTTCTAATTGCTCTCTTAATCTTTCTAAATGTCTTCTGTCTGGAAATTCTGGGCTTCTTGTGTAATAGAAACAATACATAATTTCTTCCTTATCCCTAATAATCCACTTTGTCATCTTTATGGGTCTTGTTTGACCTGTCAATTTTTGATTTTTGTGAATAGTAGCCTGATTAAATTGTAACTGTTGATTTAAACACTTGGGCTTCAGACCAGTTGTTTTACATTAAGAAGGTTTGTTGTCTTCACTGTTGTGGAAGAACAGGTAGCTTACATCCTTCTAAGTTAGGAGTTGCTGACTGAAGGCTTAATATCTGTTATTCTAAAAGTTTATTAGTTCTGGTTTAAGCACTTGGGCTTAGGGCCAGTTATTTTACATTAAGAAGGTGTGGTCTGCACTCTTGTGGGAGGAGATGGTAGATTCTGCCCTTCTGAGCTGGGAGTTTCTGGTTAAAGGCTTATGCCTGCTTATTTGAACTTTCTGAAATTGGTGCCCCTTGTTTGCTACAGCACAAAACTAGTTTAAGACCTGCTGAATCTAGCTTTGTTTGTATAACTTGAGCACTAATCCAGGCCATCTTTATCTGGAGAAGGTTCCCCTGCACCCTAGTGGCAGGAGTGTGCTGTTAGAACTGATCTGATCAAAGACTGCTGGAAATGGGCTCAGTTTTTAGCTTTTCATTTGTTTAAATCAGTTTGCTCATTTACTACTATTATATTAAAAAAGTACACTTTATGCATCACCGCTTAGCTAGGGTTAAAATATTCCCAGCGCCACAAAGTCTGCTCTTCAAATTGTCCCTCAGAACTAGCTAGTTTTTTAGTTTTATCACTTATATCTGTTTCTTTGACCTCAGCACTTGTTCAGAACTCATTGTAAGCATTAAATAAGCTGCAAATTACTACAGCACTCAACTTTCCTCGCTTGTACAGAGGAAAACAGTTTTTAGTACTTAATAAACAAGCACCTATCCAGGCATGTCTATGGGTCAACTCCCAATGTTTTCTCCTGTCTACTTGATGAATGTAGGCATCTTGGGGCAATGCAGCAATTGCCTCATGTATACAGACAACCATCTCATCCTACCACCCAACACTGCAACCTGTGAAAGATGCACTTATATAGCCAAACTGGAAGCAAAGCTCTCTTTACCCAAGACTGGACTAGACAGTCAAGAGGAGAGGGTAAACACTTGCAGCACATCACACTCATCACATAGTCCCTCAAAACCTACACCACCAAAACACACACCTACATTCATGGAGGCTCTCAATAATCTAATTATCTTTTGCCATATGCCTATCCAACCTCTTCAGTTTCTGTGTTTAATTTCTGATGCATTTTTTACCTATCCTTCCCTTCTTTCTGGCCTCCTCCTGCCTTCCCTTTATGTTGAAATCTGCTCCAGTTAAGACTACATCTGTATCTCCTGCAATATTTTTATGTTTTTTTTCCCATTAAGTCACTGAGGATGCCTTTTCTTTCTTTGTTTACAGAATATATTACCTACCTTCCATCTTTTTATATCACTCCATTTAGTCCATACTTTATCTCTACTCTTGGCCACGTTCCCTTTTTCTACCATTAATTCCTTCATAAATAGTACAACCACCCTTCTCTCACCCTGTATTTCACTTTGCACTTTTGGGTATGCTTGATTGAAACCTTCTCATACAGTCTGAGACACTACTCACAAGCCACACCACCTCTCATTACCCCTAAAACCAAACTTTAAAACTAATGGATATATTGTACATTACACTCTGCTTGATTATACATTACACTATGCTTGATTATACACTGCTACATTATATATATATATATATATATATATATATATATATATATATATATATATATAAATGTTTTGTATTTCTCCTTCAATCAGTTAATACTGATCAGTACACTACTCCGGTAAACAAATAAATAAATTAGTTTTATACGCCTCTTTCCCTTGATCACCCCCACTTGATTCTGTAAGGATGTTTTTCTCTCAGTTGGTATTTTTCTGCCTCCCCTTGTCATTATCCTTGGTTTGTCCTAGACCTCCTCCTTCTCCCTACCTCTTCTGGCATCTAAATCTGGTGAGATTTCTTAAATCAAGAAAATGCTTTCCTATTAGCAAGAAGTCCTCCCCTTCCTTCATTTCCTTCTTTCAGAACATTATGTAGCATCATATCCCCTTTGTATATTATTATTGCTTGAGTAGGTGGTTTTCCACATTATTTTCCTGTCCAAATTCCTTCTCGTTTCATGTGTTTGGTATAGCTTATCCTCTTCTCTCGGCCAGCCTTGACAGCTATTGTCAGACTGCAGAGTAGCTACTGGAAGTAGCAGTCAATTATGGATATAACAGACAATGAGTAGCAAAAGCCAACCGATTGTCAAGCCACACAACAAAGAACATCTGCAGCATTAACAGGCAGTGCAGCACTATGGCAAGATACCGGGCAAGCAGTGCTGTTATAATGTAATGCGTGTGATAGACATGCCATTTAAGTGCATACCAAAATGTTCATCATATATGGGAAGGAAAAGAGAGTGGAGCAAGCAGTGGGAAAGACTGCCATCTACAGACTTCTATAGTTTTGGATGAAATTGCTGTTTAGTCAAATGTTATATATATATATATATATATATATATATATATATATATCAAGATAATGAGAAATGCCCTCTGGTAGGAAAGAGACAGAAGAACAGGGGATAGACAATAACATAATAAAGAAATAACCCCAGGATGGGGATAGTAGTGTAGGTTGTTACCATGGCTGGCTGACATACTGATCCAGAGAGCAACAACCCCAAGCATCATCTGCATGGCTTGCTAATGTGATTTGATTGCTAGGGCCCTCCAGATGAATAACTCATCAAGCTACTCCCAAATTTGCTCCTTGTTGCTAATGCAGATGTTGACCAAGAAGCTACTGCAGTAGTTGGTAGAGACAAAGGTGAGCAGTGTAGTATCAGTTCCTCTCTGCCATATATGGACCTGCATCCCCAGAAAGACTATAGAGCACAAGTCATCAGATCAATGCCTGTACTGTTCCACCTGTATGGCCATGGCATCAGACAACATCCATGTCAGGTCATGCCAACCCACGCACATGAGTGTCTATTATGGACAATGCAGTGTGTAGACTAAGCAATTCACAGACAGTATAGTATTGGTGTGCAGTGGGGAACTTTGTGATGTATTACCCATCTGACTGCCCACCCTCAAGGGATGGCAAAGCCCTTCCTTACCTCACAACCTGATATAAATCCAAAAGGCACAAATGGCAGGAGACACCACACCAAAACTTGTAGAAAACAGTGAATGTTTATTAAAACAATAAAATAAAATTTAGATAGTGCATACCTAACAAAGCCAGACATTTAAAATACTCATTAACCAAATCAGAAATCAGTATTTTACTCCTTTTCTAAGGATGGGCTTTAAAGAAGGATAATATTTAATAGAAAGGGAGGGCTATGTTCAAAACCAAAAACTAACAAAATGTTTCTTATCAAAAAACCCCTGCCCCTGACAACTATCTACTTGTTTCATGGGGAAAACATGATCAAAGTAAAAATGAAAAGCAAACAAGAAACAAGCTCAAGATACATTGCTTAAAGGATTCTTGTACAGGTTATGGACCACACATGATTGTCATTCTGTTTAGTTTACGAGTAAAGCCTGTAGAGATGACTGATACATTATCAAGTTAAGTATTCTCTGCATGACAACAACAGAAAAGCAAAGCCACTGTAGTACTTGTGTCTATCCTGGATGGGGACACTCTGCACATGTTACACTGCATAACTACTCCTTGCCTTGCTTGGACACATCCAGAGTCACAAATGATGGCTCTGACACATTTGTCCTACCTCTCAACCTCCGCAGCAAGAAATCTGACAAAAAATACATAGAAGTAATAAGGACAATGTTAAATATTGCTCTTATAAACTTAGAAAGATAATAGGATAGGTCATAATCTATAACTTTGATGATTACAGTTCGAAGGTTATGAAGTCTGAAACTCAGTGTATCATTATTTAGTGACTTAATTCCTAAATGATTTGCCAGAAAACTACAACTTTATGAGGAACAAACCAAAATCTATTCATTCTTTGAAAATCTGGACAGTTGGGAGGTATAGTTCACATTTACCATAAACACTAATGTGCATACTGCTTTACTTCTATGATGATTTGGACTTCATTTGAAAGTTTTATTTTGCATTTTACAGCACAAACACTAAGACATAAAGCAATGCAGTCTCACAATGAAAACAGACTTAACATTTTGATACACCTTCCTGATTGCACTAAATTATATTCCTTGTACAATACAGTACAGTTGTTAGAGGGCATTTTAAATTTGTTTTGAACATTTTTCCAGTAAGGAATGAAACAAAACGGCATGCCATAATGACAAAACATGCACCCCCATAAAAACTCCCCAGTTCTGAACATTTCCATCAT
This sequence comes from Protopterus annectens, assembly GCF_019279795.1. Taxonomy (NCBI): domain Eukaryota; kingdom Metazoa; phylum Chordata; order Ceratodontiformes; family Protopteridae; genus Protopterus; species Protopterus annectens. Next base: position 89,536,878 of record NC_056734.1, read on the forward strand.
TACTGTCCACCATTATCAGTAAATATGCACAATTCTACAGTCCACCATTATCAGTAAATATAAGTCATCTAAATAGTTCCACATTAAAGAAATTCGTAACTAATGAAGAGGTTGTATATTTCATGGTTTCATCGAAAATAGTGTCTGTTGGAAATGGATGGCAAACTGATAATATGCTTATAGTTAGTATCTTCACCAGCACCAGCAAGTACACAACCTGTTGTGTGTATTAAACCAAAAAATAAATACTACAAACAAAAAAAAAAAAAAAAAAGAGGAAACAGTATCAGAATACACATTTACAAAAATGAACACCCTTAATAATAACTTCAATACATCAATTAACCAAGGCATGTGGTACATAACCCCGATATACACTACCTGGGTGCAAACCGTAGATATAATGTCATTCAACATAATATTTTTTGATGGGCACTGTCATAATGAAGATAGTTGTTTGTGAAGGTCTCCTTACGATGTATTTTGCTGTTAAATTTGTTTTCCAAGAAATCCCATCTCAAGGAGACGTCCAGAAAATCAACTAATAACCCAAAATTAAATATACTAGTATTTCAAACCTGATCCTTAACTTACTTAAAAAGATTCCTCCACAAGCCATGGGCAAGTTGGGCAAGAGGGGCTGCTGAAGAATGACTTCATCTGAACGGGATTTGCATGAAGAGGTTTCTTTCATCAAAAAATTGTTTTTAAAGAGGGGGTATCCCAATATTATGTTGGATGACATTATATCTACGGTTTTAAGTAGGAGAAGCACTTTTTATCCAGCTATATTGGATTATAAAGTAGATATTAACCATGAAGCAATAATTACCAATGTACCTACCAACACAAGTGTTATTGGTCCTGTATGTTCTTTGGGCATGAGCATTGATGGGCCGGCTATAAGAAATTTGATTGAAAGAAACTGGAAAATTATTCAAGGAAACAGTGACATTTCGAGAGTGTTAGGTGATAAACCAATTTTTGTTTTTAGAAATACTTTTAATATTAAAAAGGCATTAGAGGCCAATCATATTCCACCAGTTACCAAGAAAATTAACACAAAGGGTGTTTTTCCTTGTTACAATTGCAACACATGTAGATTTTTGTCTGTAGGGCCTTTGATTGTTATTGAAACTATGGATAGGACCTTTCGGGTACCCGAATATGTTGATTGCAGTACCAGGGGGGTAGTGTATATCGGGTTATGTACCACATGCCCAGCTTTTTACGTTGGGATGACAATTAGATGTTTAAAAACCCGTATACGTGAGCATTTATATGGTATCAGAACCCACGATGAAACTAATGCATTATTTAAACACTCTATTGTTTGTAGAAATTTTAAAAAATTTTTATTTTCTGTTCTTGAAGTTTGTAAATCTGACTTGGGGGGGGAGACTTCAAAATTTTGTTGAGCAAAGGGAAGCCTTGTGGCAGATCCGATTAAAATCTGACAGGCACCCTGGTTTAAATGGGACCATTAACATTAAATGTTTTTTAAAGAATGGCAAGTTAGGGATTAATAAAGACAATATTGCTTCCTTGTTCAATTAATGTGCAGTTGCACTTTAAAGGTTTTTAGATTTTTAAACTAATTGGTTAATTGATGTATTGAAGTGTTATTTAAGGGTGTTCATTTTTTGTAAATGTGTATTCTGATGAAGTCTTCTGACGAAAGCGGAAATTAAATTTATTCTACGCTATTTGGTGGCTCAAGCCTATTCATTTGTGCCTTATTTTGGTGGACTGTTTCCTGGCTTTGGATTTCTTTCGTTTGTTGTGCTATTAACAATGCAAGCCAACTCAGCATAAGCAGCACTAAACTTCTCTTCCCTTGCAGCTCTCAGCTCCTTGTAAAATCTACTCAATACTCAACTGCATCTCAACTTTGCAGCACAAGAAATCTGGAAAAAGCCAACATTTATTGGGGGGGGGGGGTGAAAAGCCCAAAAACCAGGGACACATTAAACATTGCTTGTATAATCTTGGAAAGTTGCTAGAATACAGCTGCTTTGTCAAAGAGAAATGCTGTGTTACCACCATACATTTTACTGACAAGGTCCCTGTGAAAAACATTCAGAGCAACATACCACTACGCCAAATCAGCTGCTTTGTGAAAGAGAGGAAGACTGAAACTTAAATGGCTATAATTTAGTGAATTAAGTTCTCACCATAGCTGTCAACCTCTTAGTACAAAACACCTGGACAAACCCAGTAAGGAGGGAATAGAGCCCTCAAACATATTCAGTGAAATCAGTTCTTGCCATAGCTGTCAACCTTAGCACAAAAAAATCTGGACAAAGCCAATAATGGGGGAATACAGTCCCAAAAATAGGGAAAAATTTCAAATATTCATCTCATAAACTTAGAAAATTGTTAGAATAAAATGTTGTGTTACTATGTATTTTCTGAAGAATATGAAGTCTGAAATTCAAATGCCTGTCAATTTTGCTTCTGATGGAAGAAAAACAATTTTCAGCAGAGGCCCAGGGAGAAATACTGCAGACACATGTCTTTGTAAAATGGCAGGACACCAGAGCAAATCCACATAAACACAAGGAGGAGATGCAGACTCCACACAGAAGACACCCCAGCCAAGAATCAAACCAGAAAACCTATAGCTGTGAGGCAACAATGCTACCACTGCACCATCAAATATGTAAGAAATTAAACATTCAGAAACCTGAAGTCTGAAATTCGAATGCCTGTCACTTTTATTTAACATTTGTTAACCAGGACAGTCTGACTGGGAAAAATAATTTTCAGCAGAGGCCCAGGAAGAAGTAATGCAGACATGTCTTTGTAACATGGGAGGACACAAAAGCAAACCCACACAAACACAGGGAGAAGATGCAGACCCCACACAGAAGGCACCCCAGCCAAGAATCAAACCTGAGAACCTACAGCTGTGAAGCACCAATGTTATCACTACACCATCAAACATCAAGCATTTAAATATTTAGAAACCACAGATATTATGAGGAACAGAACAGATCAAATATGAGGCAAAAATCTGCAAATTTTTTACAAATGGTGGTGGGTAGGGAATTCAGGCCCTTAACACCTGCATACAAGGTACAGGGTTCAAGCCTGAGGTATCCCCTACCACACCACCATGAGTCTACTCTAGCCACCAGTATATAGTAACTGGGGCATTACACACACACACACACACACACACACACACACACACACACACACACACACACACACACACACCTTGTCACCGAACAGCCCCAGCAACGAGCTAAATAACTGTAACTGCTTCCGCACACATTCTGCATGCTTACCTTGTCACTGAACAGCCCCAGCCCACTGATGAACTAAATAACTGCTTCCACTTACTGCTCGGTTGCTGCCGATATCTGAACAGCCCCTTTACCTGTATTCCTTGCGTGATTGGTCCATCCCAAAGTATTCCTTGTAGTCCAAATCCGTGATTGGTCCTGCCTGCGACTGTTGCAGTCCGGAGTGCCTCCATTTTGTGATGTCATTGCCGCACAGACTTCTGGGAATCTTGGGGCTTTGATGCCTTTCCCCTTATCTAGACTGCTGAGAAAGCAGTCTGAGAGCGTGTGCACGTGCGTACATGTCCAGGAATTGAGTTTGTGTTTCTCTGTTCTGTTTTTCATTTGTTTTTTAGGTGGAAGGGCTGCAGTCCTGCAGTCCTATGGCACAAGCCGCCCCTGAATGATGGCAAGGAAAAGTACCTATATTCCTAAAAAACAGGAACAAAGTTCTAAACCAATAAGTACAAAAATCCAAAGCTGAATAGAATAGTGAACCAGTCCAACAGTAGTTCACTGATAAATTTATTCAAAATAAGAAAATGAAAATGTATAATCAAGTGCTTTCGCCTGGATAATACCAGGCTTTTTCAAGATGAACTTACACTCAAAAAATCACAGGTTTATATAATCCAAATAGTGAAATCACATGATCAATGAGTTAATAAATTAATTAATTAATTAAGTAAATGTTTGAATAAATATGCAAAAAGGTTGTTAAACTGATGCAACCAACCTAAATAAAACATGTTTGTAAATGAATTATAAACAACATCACAATAAGAACTTTTTGAAACAACAAAATGTTAAAATATTAAAACACCTCGTTGAACAACCATAGAAGTCCTTCAACAAAATAAATAAATGAATAAATGACCACTGTAAAAGCACGATATATGTGTGTTCAATGCTCTTTGTGTAAAAATACTTAGAATAAAAATTCTTAGTTAAAAATGATGATAATAACACTGTATGTGTGTAAGATAGACACTAACATGAAACTATAATTTAGCCCTTCTTAATTTTAGAACACTCGCAATACTAACACAGTCATTTAGGCCTGGGGGCTTAGTGGCATTCAGTTTGAGTTGCCACAACAATTCCTTGTACTCAATCCGAGCCTCCCAGTCACCCCCTCTGCTATCCTGCAGGACTTGCTCTAGGACCATGAATCTCAACTGCATGTTGGGGCATGTGCCAAGATGTTTGTAAAAGGCATTGGTGTCCTTCTTTTTAGAAATTTCGTATAAGTGCTCGTAAATCCTTCTTCTAAGGGTTCTCTCGGTTTTGCCCACATAAAAACTACAGCATTGTGTGCAAAAACCTAAGTACACAACACCCTTCACCCCACAATTATAGTGGTGCTCAGCCCTAAATTTAAACCTTCTTGATGGAATAAATAATACACCTTCATTGATAACATAAGGACACTGCTTGCATGCACCACAACTATAAGTCCCAAATTTGGAGCAAGTTCACTTGCCACCAACTCTAGGGCTTCCTTCAAACAGACCTTTGAGATTTCTGTCCCTCCTTCTAACAAAAGAGGGGCATTCATTGATAATTTGCCTAAACTCTTCATGTTGTTTCAAAATAGGCCAAAATCTTAAAATTGTTCTACATAAGAAGAGTCCTCCGAAAAGGTGTAAACAAAGCTGTTATGAGAGTCAAACTACTCCAAAGATTTTAAACCTATGTCCTGTGTTGTCCCTTTAACCAACAATGAAAAATATACATCATCCCTGTAAACAATAACCTCCTCAGCTAAGTCGTTGACCAAGAGTGCTGGGTATCCTCTTTCTCCAAAAAGCTGCTTTAGTAAATTAACCTCTTCCAGAAAGTATTATTTTGTGCTACACATTCTTGAGGCACGTATAAACTGCCCCTTAACTATGCCTTTTTTCTGGTGAAAGGGATGCCCACTATCAAAGTGTAGATAGGAATTAGAAAAGGACATTTCCCTATAGACTTTAGACTGAAAAGTACTGTTCTGGGTATCTTTAAAAAGAGTGATATCTAAATAGTTCAGGGAATCTTGACTAACATTGTGGGTGAATTTTAAAAAAGAGGTGGTGGAATTAATGTAACCCATGAAGCCAAAAAAATGGTCAAGGGTACCATCCCAGAATAAACATATGTCATCAAGGGATCGTTTATAATGACTAATATACTTGGCCCAATGTGAGGAAAAAATGAATTTGTTCTCCCAGTAATACAAAACAATGTTGGCGTAGCTGGAGGCACAAGCAGTCCCCATTGCTACGCCTTTTTTCTGCTTGAAAATTTCACCATTGAAATAGATGAAGTTGTTTTCTAAAACAATTTCGATAAATTCCACCAATAGTCCAATGATGTTACTGTCTAAGTTAGAGCCAGCTGCTAGTGTATCATTAAACCATTCCAAACCCACATCGTGGGGGATACTGGGAAATAACTCCACTATGTCGATCGTTACCATTAACAGGTCAGGTTTATAGAATTCTTCCTGGATATTTTTCAAAAAGTCCCACGAGTCCTTGCACACATGATCCAGGGAAAATGCAAATTTGTTAACTGTATAATCAATAAATTTGCCCAGTGGTTCAGTTATACCACCGGCCCCTGCAACAATGGGTCTAAAATTCAATGGAGCTAAACCTTTATGAATCTTAGGTATCCCAAATATTACCGGGATTCTTAGATTTTTAACATAAAGGTAATTAAACAATTTCTCATTTATAGCTCCCTGCAACAAGTGATCCGTAAGCAAAAAACTAATTTTGGAATATGCCAAATTCAACTCATTCCTGGAAATTTATTCATATCGTTCAGTGTCCTGTAACATGCTATGAATAAATGTGTCATAAACCATACTGTACATTAGAACAGTGCCGCCACCTTTATCTGGCTTCATCACCCTAATATCTTCCTCTCTGAACTTTTCTATTAATCTACTCAAATCCTGATTCAAATTAGAGTATGAAATGTGTGTTCTGTTAGTACAATAATTTCTTAAATCAGCTTCAACTAACTTTTCAAACACCTTTAAAAATGAATTCAAAGGCGGATTAAATGTGCTAGGTCTTGATAGCCCATCCATAATCTGAGTTTGACCTTTGAAGTACAAATCTAGATTCAAATGTCTAGTAAACATTTTCAGATCCACTAAAACATTACTTAAATTAGCATTTTGTTTAGGTACAAACTGGAAACTCCTAGTGAAGAGTTCAAAAAAATCATTGGTCACTTTAACATCAGTGAAATTATAAATAGAGAAATTGCCCTTTTTCAATACCACACATTCACCATGAACAGTTTCAGACAAATCATTAGGAGAGCTACAGATAATAGCACAGTTCATGCCACTTATGTCCGTGTCCTGTTCCAGGTCTGTGGCTGATAAGTAGTCCCCCCCCTCTGGTCTGCCCGGGGGATAGTGAAAATCCGATAAACCATTCTGATTGTTCCTTTGGGCAAGTCTTTCACTCCTCCTGGGCAACTCTAAGGCCGAAACAGAATTGTTGTCACCAACATTCACCTCATTGTTAGTGTCAATGTTCTGCCTTATATTTTGTCCATTTCTGCCCAACAGTGGGTAGGCAGTACCCTCCCTGTATTCCACAAGGTTACGCACCAGTTTCCTAATTTTACAGTTTACTATTTTCAGACAGAATTAGTCCACTTGGTTAAAAACATTATCATATTCCTTTTTAACAAACAAGAACTTCTTGCTCTTTGCAACAGAGTTATTAAGCAAAGTCACTTCTTGAAGCAGAGCACCCGCTTTTTCCTCGTAATCCTTAACCATGCATTCTATCATTTCAAGCCCTGCTTTATCAAAAATCTTCACTAAATTTTGATAGATAGGAGAGCCAGCCACAGCATTGTTGGGGAATTTGTAGCAACGTAACCCTTTAGGGACACGCTGCACTCGCAAACACTCCTTTAGATAATCAATTTCCAGTTGCGTACTTTTGTACACATACAATTTATCATTTAAAATTTTAAAATCATGCTCAGCACAATTTTCAGTGTTACTACTATTAGCAAAAGTATCTTGTTTAAAAAGGAACTGCTTTTCAGTCCATGTAGTGAAATTAAAATCCTTTTTCTCGTTGCCATTTCTAGTGTTACTCACTCCTTGAATTCTGGCTTGCTGCTCCTGTGGATCGGTGCTACCCAATAAAATCCCGCCAGGAACTTCCGCTAAGGAAGGAACTCTAAAGCCAAGTTCCGGTGTAACTGTTGAATGTGAACCAGGTCTATTATCTTGGTTACCAGGCAACAAAGCCTCAGACCCAGAAGTTTTGGAGCTCAATGCATTAGTTATTTGCATTAAAAGGGACAGCACTTGCTTAAATTCACCACGAGTGACTGGTGCATCTTTAGCTTCATCCCTTAAAAGTAATGGTGTATCCGAAAAGCTGGATCGGACAACCCCTTCAGCCATGGACCAAACAAAAACCAAAAAAACAGGAACAAAGTTCTAAACCAATAAGTATAAAAATCCAAAGCTGCATACCTAACAAAGCCAGACATTTAAAATACTCATTAACCAACCAGAAATCAGTATTTTACCCTCCTTTTTCTAAGGATGGGTTTTAAATACTGTTAGGTATGTACTATCTGATGAAGGGCCTGTTAGCTTGAAAGTGCTTAGCAGTGCACTTTTTATTTTATTTTATTGTTTTAATAAACATTCACTGTTTTCTACATGTTTTGGCATGGTGTCTCCTGCCTTTTGTGCCTTTTGGATTTATATCTTGTTTACTGGCAGAGTGACTTTGGTGCAGGTGACTTTTTCTGTGGTTTACTTTTAGGTTTTATACAGTTTTCCTGCACACATGTCTGAACCACGAAGCATAGAGATAGAACTGGCTTATCGTCCGCATGGCAGTATGGATTTTCTGAAGAGAGGTGTAACTTTGACAACAAATCCGTTGTTAAATGTGGATATACAATGTTTGGTGCGCTTGGATCCTGAACAAGACTCCGCAGTGATGGGTGAGTCAGACTTTCAAGAGTTAACAGCAAGCTTTCATAAGAAGATCATGAGGCTTAAACATCTACAGTGGCAAAGGTTTCATTTAGAAGCCTGTCTCAAATATAATATAGTACCAAGAAGCTTACGTGTGTTTTGTATGCCTTTGCAAGGGGAGTTTTATCCTGACCTTTTGGCACGTTGGCAGAAGATTAATCTACAGACAAGCCTATCTTATATGAACTTGCTGCTAGATTATTTTCATCCAGAAGAACAACAATTATCCAAAACTGTACAAGCCTTACAGAAAGACATAATGGGTCATTTCAAAGAGGAACATCATATAGAGAGAATGGTAAATATAGTGTGTGCAGTTGCTTCATATGACGCCAAAGTACAGCAAGTCAAAATTAAGAAACTTGTCAGAGACTTCAATGTCTTTGCCAGGGGCGATATTTTCACTTGGCTGAGGAAGAGGGCAAATTTGACAGCTAATGCGACCTCAACGGCCAATGTTAAGGAACCAACTCCCAATCAACAACTTGAAAAAGAGCTCAATGCCACTATGAACAAATTAGTGATTCCTTCTATCCATGCGGCATTTAGTCCAGACGCTGTTACTATGGCTACGACGGAGATGACTAATGTCTGCGACGTTTCTTCACGTATGCAAGGTGAGACCAGTCTACACGGTGTTCAAGAAACAACAGGCATGGAATCAATGAACAAGTGTTTGCTAGAACAGGGGCTAAGCCTAAGTCTTCTTTGTTTTTTTCCAGCAGCAAGACTTTTCCCATGCTCCCGGTAGCGGTCAAGAAAAAGACCTCAAGCAAACGGAGCTTTTCGAGTCAAAATGAACAGAAGTGATGGAGAACTTCAAAGTGACTGTGTGTGATTATAATAACATTGTGTATAATTTATCTGACATTGATCTCACACCAGATCAAGAATATGTGCTAAATAAAGGTTTAACTTTTGTGCCAGATGCAATGGCGGATTACAGTCAAATTATTTTAGATTTAATGTGTTTCGCTAGTAATGCTGCTCTGAAATGTATGTTTACTGATAGAAATGTAGATGACAACTCAAAAGTTTTCAGGCAACTTAGTGCTGCTCTGAAATGTATGTTTACTGATAGAAATGTAGATGACAACTCAAAAGTTTTCAGGCAACTTAGTGATTTCATGCCTGTTTTTAGTCCAGCTATGGTCACATTCATAAGGGTGTGTGAACAGGAAATTGAAATGTATATTAACAATAGTAGGAAAAGGAAGTTTTATAACTTTACTAAGCAACAGAGGTTAGCCTTGGATTCATTAATGAAAGATGATAGAATAGTTATCAAGACAGAAGATAAGGGTGGATCCGTGGTTGTTATGAACAGATATTTTTATTGTGATAAACTGAATATGTTATTGGAGGATGACCACACATTCAGTAAACTTCCTCTTATTATAGTTAAAGCTTTTATAGACAAGGTAAAGACTAAGATTATCAACCTACAGAAGGTAGGTCTTATAGATGATGGTTTGAAAGATTTTTTATGGGTAGAATGTCCAGTGATTCCTGAATTGAAAGCTTTACCAAAAATCCATAAGAACATATCAAACCCACCTCTCAGACCTATAGTTTCAGGAAGGGGATGGGTGACTGAAAATATTTCGATATGGATAGAATGTGCTTTAAAACCTGTTCTTAGTTTATTCCCTATAATATTGAAAGATACTGCGCATTTCATTACAGCTTTATCAACATATTGGGATACAGCATTAGATAAGAATTATTTGTTAGTTGCAATGGATGTTAATAGTCTCTTCACTGTGATTAATAATCAATATGGTATCTCAGCGATAGAGAATTCACTTATTAATAAAACACAGTTAGATAATGATAATATTCAGAGGATATGTAAACTTTTAAATGTTATACTGGAATATAATATATTCTTATGTCAAGGCAGTTACTATCGGCAACAGCAGGGTGTAGCCATGGGAACACCCTACGCCAATTCTTATGCCAACTTAGTACTGGCATATTGGGAAGATGTTCCCATCTTTGATACACTGCATACATGGACAGACAAATTGGGTTTTTATACCCATTTTGTAGATGCCATCTCCTTTTTATGGGGAGGCACAGATCAGGAGTTATCTTCTTTTGTTTAATATTTGGAGACGAGTACTGACTTTTTTAAATTTACAGTCAATTATTCTAATTCAGAGATAGATTTTATAGATGTACAGCTAACTAAGCATGAAGATGGCTATATAGCTACATCTTTATATAGGAAAACTTGCTGGCGTAATAGTTTTCTGCCTTATGATAGTATGCACCCACGCCATACTTTTGACATTATAGTAAAAAGCCAGGTTTGTAGAATTTCGAGATTGTTTAGTGAGGATATAAGGTTTCAAGATGAGGTTGAGAAATTTCAAGCTAACCTCAGCCAAAGGGGATACAAGCATAAGAGAGTTGGGCCATTGGTGCAAGATAGTAAGGGTAAAAGAACAGGTATAGCCATACCATGTCTTAACAGGAATGTGAATGAAGTGGACAACATTCCAGACCAAAGAGGCTTTTTTGGGAACAGGAACAAGGTTAGCATGATTTTCACCTATAGTGGAGACGTGGGTGACATCTGTAACATAGTGAGGCAGCATTGGAAAATATTACATACTGCTATGAGGTTAAAAGAGGTAGTAGGTCAGGATCCTAATTTTATATTTAGAAGGAACAGAAACTTGAAGGACATGCTGTGTCATGAGCCTAAGACCAATGTTCATAGTGGTCATATGACTAGGAATATAGGTACTTTTCCTTGCCATCATTGCAAAGCTTGCCAATATATTTTGAAAAAGAGCTCCTTTGAGCACCCCAGGACAGGACAGAACTATTATTTTAAAGATTATGCAGACTGCAGTACTAAGAATTTAGTATATTTATCAGTGTGTCAGAATTGTGATTCATACTATGTTGACAAAACGAATAGTATGTTTAAAACCAGGATATTTCAGCATGTTTCAGACATCAAACTTCAGAAAGAATCTAATGCCTTATTTTCTCATGTCAGGCAGAATATAGGACATACATTTTTGTTTATGGCACTACAAATACATAGCAATAATGTAAGGGGAGGAGATATTAGTAATGATACGGAATGTGCAGATTCTAGGTGGAGAGTTAGACTTGGGGCAGATAGGCCCGCAGGCTTAAATACTGTTATCTCTTTAAAGCCCATCCTTAGAAAAAGGAGGGTAAGATACTGATTTCTGATTGGTTAATGAGTATTTTAAATGTCTGGCTTTGTTAGGTATGCACTATCTAATGAAGGGCTTGTTAACTTGAAAGCGCTTAGCAGTGCAATTTTTATTTTATTTTATTGTTTTAATAAACATTCACTGTTTTCTACAAGTTTTGGCGTGGTGTCTCCTGCCGTTTGTGCCTTTTGGATTTATATCTTGTTGACTGGCAGAGTGACTTTGCTGCAGGTGACTTTTTTGTGGTTTACCTCACAACCTGCAGACAATGAAAATGGGAACATGCCCTTCTGTCTCCTTCCCAAAAGTAGGTTAAAACACGGGGATCTAATTAGCATAAAATATGAATGCCAAATATCATATAACACTTTCTGCTTTGAGTAGGAATGTGGGATACTACCTAAGAACATGAATGGCATCTGTCAACCTACCAAAAGTAGGGTAGACCAGCAAAACAGAATCAGCTGATGGAAATTGAGGAAAATTTCATATCAGTTGCTGTCCAGGAGGATTGGCCCATTGTGCCAGTTGGTGGGTTGTATGTGGTTGCAGGCCTGGCATTAACTACCCATGCATAGGTAGCTGATGTGCCAGGTTAGTATTGATAATACAGCACCAGTGTAACACATATGCACACACCCATACAGTGGAAGGGATATGACTGTGGTCAGCTTTTTACCTCTCATGTTGGAATCTCTTGTCTGCTAGCAGAACATCTTCCCAACTAGATTTGTGTTGCAGAGTACTGTAACAATGTTTCATGTGTCCCTGTAAGCATGGCAATGGAGGGTACAGCAAATATATTGCTGTGGGCTCACCCTGTTGTCACATGTTTCATGCATTCACATGTTGCACTGGTGGAGGTACAGCACAATGTGGCAAAACAGGCCTGAGATCAACAGTCCTGCTGTGTCTGATGATGGCGCCATGCTGGTAGCATGATCTGATGACACAGTGGTAGTTTTCTTCATTATTATAAGAAAGTACACACACTATCATGGGTAGAGAGGCACCTGTGGTCACTGCTGTGTGCATGGCTTCACCAGAGCCTGTCGTACCACCTGTAGATGAGAGCCCCATATAGGCCATTCCTGAGACCTCATTGGAGGGAGGCAACCTGTAATATATGCACTTGCCCATATGTGGGCATACCAACCATAGTTGACAGATGTAGGGGATTCCAACACCACAGTGACTTCTGAGATTTCCCTGATATACATACAGCACTCAGAACCAATCAGATATAAACGTTGCTGACCCAGGTACAAACACCTGGTATGCACAGTACTGTCAAGGTGGTAAATGTGCTTCATGGCATTTTATGATCAAAATTCCTAATGATGTGGACATCCTACAAAAGGGCCTCACTGAGACAGATGCCTGATGTCAAAGCCATGGTCTCAAGCTCAATGCCAAAAAGTGCATTGTCATCCCCTTTGGTAAAAACTCTGTACCCATGAACTACCACATAGGCCATAGTCTACTTAACACTGAAAGTGTGATAAGAGACCTTGGGTCACAGGTGGACAGTAGTCTCTCCTTTGTTAATGGCTTGAACTTGAATGGCTAGAACTGCAGAACCATATACTCTGTCAACAATTACTTATCACTCAAAAGATCCTATACCACCCCAACAACACCCCTATCCTCACTAATCTGATTACACCATATAAAAATCTAGCTACACTATGCTCTGCTAATAAGCTCCTAGTTTCCTCGATTAAATCTAACAACAAAGCTGGTGACTCACTTTTCTCGAACACAGCAGGTAAAAACTGGAACCAGCTTCCTTCTGAATTATCAACCCTTGCTTCTACTTCTCTATTTAAAAAACATCTTAAAGAACATCTTAAAACTCATTGGCTTTGTCCATGTGCTAACAAAGACTGATATCTTTTTCCCCTTCCTGCTCTTACCCCTTTCCCTACTCCTCTAACCTTTGCCTCCAAATCTAGTCACTACTCTTTTCTTCATAGTAAGAGGATAAAATATAAGGGCTTTTCTCTCTTAAGTGGGTTTTGCTCATACCTACTATTGTACTTAGTATAATCCTTTAGTATAATTTTTATAGTTTATAATTTTATTATTATAATTTTTCTTTTGACCAATGCTGCCTCTGTATTGTGATTTTGCATGTCTTTTTTTATATTGTTAGCTTTGTGACTGCTCATGCTTGGAGCTTTTCTCCCCGGACTTCTACTGAAAATGGACATATATCCAGTTAGACTAGCCCGGTCAACAAATGTAAAATAAAATAAATAAAATAATCACATCGCCACAGTGGTCAGGAAATCCTTCTACGTGGCACACCTCATCACAAATGGTTTCTCATCCAGAAAAAAAAGAGGTCATTGTCCCCCTCTACTCATCACTCATTAGACCCATTATAGAGTACAACGCCCCTTTTGGTATGTGCCTCACAAGACATCTACAACAACTGGAAAGGCTGCAAAAATACCTCACAAAGAGGATTACTGGCCTCAAACAGATGCCTTATGCAGACCGTCTCAAAAAACTGCAGCTTTACTCCGTCTTATATCACCTACTCAGAGGCGATCTTTGCCTAACATACAAAACTATGTCAAACCCAGAGCTGTTGGTCATGCTCCGCTTAAAGAAATCCCAATCCCTCCAAGTTACATGCTGTAGGGACCTAAACCTTGTCACCACAATAAACAGAACGTGCTGGTGGGATAGATTCCTGTCCCAGAGACTTTCCAAACTCTGGAACTGACTACCTATCTATGTCAAACAGAGCTCCTCATTAGCACTCCTCAAGAAAAATCTTGATGATTGGATGGGTAATAGGAAATTCACCCCAGGGATCACTTATATGGTTCTGCTTGACAGGGGCACAGGAAAATAATTTTCTTGGGTGGCAAAAGCCAGGGTACCTTTTTGGCTAGGCTTGTATAGGCCCTAGGGCCAATAACCTAGTACCTACCTATGAACCTATGTGCTAAATGCACAGTGGCCTGGAGCATTATTATACTGAGACAATACAGATAGTGATGTAATTGGGAGTAAATGTTGCCTTCATAGGTGCATCCATGCAGCAGTTAGAACTGCTCTTTAGTTCTGGTCTGACAGCCTTGCTGGTGCTTCATGTCAGAAGACAGAGTGTTGCACAAATATTACCAGTCTGACCTTCTGGCACATGGTCTGGCACCCAGATCATGGTTACAGATGTTTCACAAATTCTGCCCATGGGATAGCTCCTGTGGATGCACCCAAAAGGTCCCATACTTTAAACCCCATCCCTGCCACAGGATAGATCCAGTACTGACACTAGTAGCCAGCCCAATGCATGCCACCAGTGGGCCTGTAGTGGTAGCCTCACCCCACCACTGGAGGATGTGATCCATCACACCTCATCATCTTCTGAGTATGAGGCTACCACTTTCATCTCCTGTGACTCTACCCCTTAGTGTAACACCAACTGCCACTGTGTTTTCATGCATGTGCAATTGATGATGAGCTCTTCTCACCCAATATCAGGTGTCAAGTATGCTGATGTTTGATGCACAGTGTGGCCAAACCATGTACTACTTTGCACAGCCTGAGTGTCTCATTATTCAGCATTTTATTCTGTTTTGCCAGTGTTTTGGCTCACAGATGTGGACAACATGCTACTTTTTTTTCCAGTGCTGCAATAAACTGGTCCTGATATTGCCTTGTTTGTAGCTGCAGTCTTCTATTATCTTCTCTTGTGTCTTCTTCCTGTCCTGCTTCGGTTCTGGCATCAAACAGACTGTACTGGGATGATGCTGTCAACTTCTTCTGACTGTATCTATGACCATGTTGTGTATCATGACAGACAATAGAAACTTTTGTCTGCATCTCTGCAAGCTATATTGGAGTGTCCCACTGCAGCTATATAGGCAATATAACCTGCACTTCAGTAATCTATATACTCTTTCCATGATAGTCTTTTGTTATACATGGGCTGTGTAGCAATGCATTTCTTCCATTGTCTGTGGATTACAAATAAGGATCATTGTCTATGGCTCCAGGGTATATTTAGCATCACCTGCAACAAATATGTGTGAAATGCATCCAGCATGGATGGCAAACACACACACATATATATATATATATATATATATATATATATATATATATATATATATGACATACTCTACTATATGGGTTTGTTTAATGCCCAAGAACCCCGTGAAAAATTCCATCACAGAAACCATCAGTATAGGTTGGACATGTGAATCATGTGAACAGTCTAGGTAGTACATGGACACATTACAGGTAATGTCTTGAGAATTACAGACCACTGCCTGCTCAAAGTGGTAGTCCTTCCTGTTTGTATCTCTGACCTTCTGGATGAGGTTCGGCCTTAATAACAACTAGATGCAATCTGTGGCACTCAGGTACTCAAGGAAGTGCATAATCTCATAAAATAGATTGGCAAGTTTCTCTCCTCTGGTGTCATTAGAAACTAGATATGCTCCTCAGCTTGTTGTAGTATGATGAGGAACTGGTTAAGTATTAAAAACATGGAACCTTGTGACATGCCTAACATGTCCTATACAGGTCACTGAAAGGTAGCTATTAGGTTATGTCAACATTACACGCACTTTAGTGTCCACATGAATGAGCATGCAATAATACCCCGCAGTTTCATTGTGAATGACACAGGTGAAATAAGTCCCATATGATATTCCTGTTGGTCCTGAAGTGATCCATTATCTGATAGTCTTTGAGATGCTGGTAAGTGAGCTGTTGCCTGTAATACCTCTTTTGGCACAGGCTACCATGGCACACAATATTACCAGTACTAACTTGCAGTTGGACTACCGACACATGCTGTTGAGCTACTGTTGTTACTGCTGCTGCTGCTGCTGTGTCTATTATGGTGCCTGTCCTGCACTGTATAAATTATGGAGTTTTTAACTTATTTGTCATTAAGTGCTCATCTACAACTACTGGATATTGTGCAATTTCAAACACTGCACCTTTGACCAAATGGTCCCCGGGATTCATGAAGCTTGCGCCAGGCGCAGGAGTAGCATAGGCGGTATAGCGCCAAATATGGCTGCCGAGCAATTCAGGTATGATCCAATTCCACGTGCACTACCAGCGTACCCCAGATCTGTGCAAACCTCAGCTTAGGTATGCTAATCACCCCATGTGCAGTGCCGCACCATTCAAATGAAGGTACATAGCGATTCATGAAGTGGTGCAGGCGTAGCGTAAGCCCACAGAAATGTAAACCAAAAAACACGGTTTACATTTTTCCAAACAGAATATCGGAGTTATGAAAGCGGACCAGACTCATGTATTACAAAGTTAACATATGCCAATGGCTAAATATACAGCCAATAGCATAAGAAAAGATGCACAACACCTAAAAAACAACATTTAATGTCATATCCACAGTAACGCAAAGTACAACCGCAGGGCATGTGTGCGCAAACGGGAATAGAAAGAAAATATATACAACTGTCGTAAAATCGCAATGTAATACAAATCATGATTTCACCATAATATGCAATGGTATGCATGGTACACCACAACCAAGCTGCAAGGGTTGCTAAGGGTCTGTGACAGTGTTCAGCGCGGTAACTAGGAATTAGTAGTCAATGTCATGCAAATGAGGCAGGTAATAGTGAATTGCAAACGTCCCGCTGGACTAAGGATGTACCATATGGTGCAGCGCTACAACACCGAGGAGTGGTTTAGAGGTATATATGACATCAGCAATGGGGTGTGCCACCGTAGCTGTAAGCACATTGGAGCAATGCAAATCTGGCCTGGCCATTGCTAAGCAAAGCCGCAGGACAGGGGTGGGGAGGTAGTTATAGCATCGTTTAGCTGAGAGCACATATGGTGCCCGAAAGCGCATGTGTACAGGGATGAAAATGTGCCCGAAACCCGGTAAACGGATGCACGCGCCATGCACCATAGCTCAAACAGGAAGGTCAGGGAAAGAAAATAAGGAAATACCGCAGTAGGATAATTGGAGTACAACTGAGTAATTAACACCTATTAACTCACAGCGGGCAATTGACGGCAGCTGACAAGTCTGCTCGCAGAAACCTGCAAAACAGGATAGGGTAGGTGTCGGATTGCAAAGAAAAGAGAACTGTCATAGCAGAGCAAAGCAAACCTGCAGTAGACCGGCCATAGAACACATTACGCAAGATAAGCCAGGTTTAGGAAAGTACAAATGAAAGCAGGCTGCTGGATGTATGCCAGGAAATGGGAGGTGAAATGTGAAGAAATGTAAAGGGAAGGGCAAGCGCTAATCCGCGGCAGTCAAATGTAATTCAACACCAAAGGCACCACAATAGTAGTTTCTGTGGTAAAACGCATAAGATACCCTGTAGCTACGATCATACATACACACCCTATGACATCATCAGTGTTCACAGCACAATAGTATAAAGTGTGAAAGCACCTCACACACACCTGTGTATTCCCAAACACTGCACCATAGGTGTAAACATATGGGGAACTTTTACAATGTACATGTTGGGAGCTGCCATAGGTGTGATTCATCACCATGTGTTAGTGACTGAAGGTGTTGTGGAGGATGATGCTGACAACCACCGCAGGCCCCGGAGGAGGAGAAGAGTGTTCAGACCAAGGGTAACCTACCAGGGGCTACATGATCTGGAGATAGTAGAGCATTACAGGGTGGACAGGGACATCTTACAGCAAATAGTTGAGATGTGCCGGCCACGCCTGAGATCTAGAAACAACAGAGGGGAACCCATCCCAGTGGACATGAAGGTATGTGTAAGCTTGCGAATACTAGCCACAGGTACCTTTCAAAGGTCAACTGGAGATATAATAGGGATCTCACAGGCATCAGCATCCAGGGTACTACACCAGTTCCTTGATGCCATGTTACCACATGCCAATGAGCATATATACTTCCCACGAACTCAGGAGGAGTTGGCCAGCAATATGCGTCTCTTCCACCATGTGGCACACTACCCAGAAGTACTGGGTGCGATAGACTGCATGCACATACATATCAAGTCACTACCTGGTGAGCATAGTAGGCACTACATAAACCGCAATGGATACCACTCCATCAACTGCCAGGTTGTGTGCAATGCCCAGGGCATTATCATGGATGTGTGTGCTGGCAGCCCTGGAAGCTACCATGACTCTCACATCTGGCATGCCTCACAGCTCTATCAGGTATTTGTCAGGGGGGACATCCCACATGGCCACCTTGTGGGGAATGCTGGCTATGTACTGGAGCCGTGGATGATGACTCCCATCAGAAATGCACATACACCCATGCAAGAACGCTCTAATGAGGCACACGCACAAACCAGAATCATCATAGAGCATGTGTTCTGGATGCTGAAATCACGGTTCCATTGCTTGGACATATTTGGTGGAGCCTTGCAGTACTCTCCAGGCACGTGTGCCCACATCTTCATAGTATGTGCCATGCTACATAATATGATCCTGTGGAAACAGCTGCAGCAAGGACATAATGGTGAAGGCCCACACAGCCCACTGCAATTGCCAAGGCCATCACAGGCATAGAGGGATTCAGACCACGAACACCCTGTGCCAGCCCCAGTAGGCAGATGGAGTCATGCCCAATATGCCCATGCCTTGGCAAAGAGGGAATGATTAGCACATACTCTGACAGTGTAGGACCCTATGGACTGACACACCTCTCCACCTGCACACACAGTAAAATGGATGGCACACACACACGACCACCTGTAAATTGTAATGTATAGATGGCCTACTGTGTGAATCCTACATAGGCAGCCCTCAACCATTGCACACACAACATCTACTGGAACAAGGAATGTCAACACCTGAACAGTACACGCACCTATCAGCATATGTTGGTACTGTATGTATAGGTTCCTAGGTACATCAGTAGGTACACGCCCGATTGTCAGAGGCCATTCATCAATCAAGGCAAACAGTGTCTGCTGTCACCACCACATCGAGTAACCAACTGACCCTCAGTGGAGCAGAGCCAATTGTGGGATCCATGTGTGTAATCACTGTTCCCCACACACTCTGCATGGATTCCCTGGTGTGTAAATGAGGGGCTCCATACAATGTAATCATGGATGTAGTGGCGAAGCATGGGGTGTACCCATGACAGGTATCTGTCACCCCAGCATGCTCCACCTATGGTTGTGTAAAGGTGTAGCACATTATAGTGTGTGGCTCAGTGTGACATACATTCCCAATGCTGGGACACATCCATTAAACATCACTTGGACATACCATTAATAGGTCCCATCCATATGTAAACTAACTGAGTTACCCATTTGATTGCAGTATGGAGTAACAGCCATAGTACAGTCCACATACTAAACGCCATAACACGTGTACAAATCCCAGATGCCCAAGTGGTAAATGCACTGACTGTCGTGCATGTTCCCAGTACCACGTCCTGCAAGGGACGTTACATAATCGGGAAGGCACAAATAATGGATGGTGGATGCAGGTCATCAGATCAGGTTTAGCACATGTTAGCGGGAATATGCATTGCCCAGTGCTGGTAAGGGTCATTTAAACATGACCATATGGATATGCGCAAAACAGGGCTAAGCTTCTCTGAATATCGCGCAGATCATGGTCAATGATGTCCAGAACCGGTGAAACTAGCATTATTCACCCCTGTACTAATAGTACCTGCTCTGAAGGGTAAAACGACCACTGCCAGGAGTAGAACACACAATCATTTACACAATCACCTAACACTAAGCTACCCAAGATGTACCAGCGGCAGGTGTGTAATGATACAGGTTCAAACACAAACGTGCAGAGTCCAGGAAACAGTATACACCGACATGTACACAATGAAAGGTGTATTCTCCCTCTCACTCTCTCTCTCTTATATATATATATATATATATATATATATATATATATGTATAGAGATAAAAAGGGAGATAGAGAGATATATGTTGATATATACGGATTCACCTATATCTGCAAATATATAGATAGGTCAACAACATGTACACAACCATGGAGGTAGAAATAAATAGGATACTGCCAACTATGGAATGTGTCACATACCGACATGCGTAATCACAAGGCTTAAAGACCAAAAGAACACATTACCGGAACACTGGAACCACGTGTAATATTATCACAATATTAAGGGACATTTAGTTATCGCTGCCAGTGTTGCGGTCCATGTAGGTACTGTGTTCAGCTGTGTTTGTGATTGCTGTAGTCTGTGTATGTGTGTGTTGAGGGTGCTGTGTGCGGTTCCATGGGACTGTAATGTGTGTGTGTGTGTGTGTGTGTGTGTGTGTGTGTGTGTGTGTCTGTGTGTGTGTGTGTTTTTGCATCGTGTGTCTGTTAGTGCTAACTCAGAGGTAGAGCAGCATGGTAGGTGTGGTCATAGTTGGCCGTAGGCATACGGTACCACCTGTCCCAATTTAAGAGGGAAAGCCCCTCCCTGGGCAGTTGTGTCCTGACAAAAAATATTAAAAAGGGCAAATGTCTGAGATTGTAGGACATAATTATGTCCCATATATTATGTAACAATTGCATTAAATAGTTATGCCTGTATCTACAAAACGTAAACGTTACATGAAATATGATAAGTAGCTAAAGTGCTACAAGAATAAGTATGTATTTAGGATAAAAGTATGTTCTGTCCTGTGTACTGACCATGGGTATGTGTCGGCCTGTAAACACCGATGTGTGTCCTGCAAATGTCCCACTATGGCCATTTGAAAAGGTGGCAACCCATGCCAAAGAGGCTCAGTCACCAACACAACTGTAATGAGTGCAAATATCTGTGACAGAAATACACGAGACAGCTGTCATTTAGCAACATTCCTTTACATATCGCTGCATTTCCAGAGGTATGGAAGTATCAACCTCACCTGCATACTATATAGAAACCAATTAACAATGGCGCAATGTATAAGCCCGTAACAACCATAGTTCAGTCTACTAAGTGATAGGTCTTCAATTAGGGAAGGAGCCCACACACATATATGGAATATGTAGGAATGCAGTCCCCACAAACCTGTATATGCTATGTACACCCACCTACATCTCCCCCACACCTGAAACAATTGCAATACAGACTCTAATAACATCACAAACATCCACTCACTCAATTACATCTGCAGAACCATTAAAATACCTTGTGAGAGACACATTTGTAAAGGCGCCATGTGAAATTGTAGCTGTTGTATAATGGAACAGACAGCGATGTTACAGGATTTGTTTGCAATAGTCCCTTATCAGATGGTTGAGATGACAGGTACACTCACATGTAGAACCACGTACTCTAGCCATCACACACAATCCACGGGGGACATGAATTCAAAATATCCATGTCTCTACAAATATCAGTTGTAATTCCTCACAACAAAACACATACAGGCCATCTCCCCGAAGGTAGGGCAAAACAGCAATGCCCAAGTGGAGAATTAAATTATATCCCACTGTTGCCATGTAGTTGGTGAATGGAGTAGCTGCACAGCTGATGTGCATGTAATAATTTACTCAGGAACACCAATTGGTGGCAGGAAACCACATGTTACAGGTATCGACGTATATAAGGATGACTTGCCATACATTCAAACTGTATGCTCATACCATAGAACCATTTAAACAGTAAAGGTGTAAGAGAGATATTTACAAAGATTCGGAACGCTAACAAGGTATGTAGAACACTCAGTATGTTAGTGTACGTAGAGCCTGTTTTGTATTAATTAAAAGTGTACGCAATTCATAAAGTGGGAAAAGGTATTGTGTAGTGATGTCTTGTTGAGCATAGCAACGCTTGTAGAAATTGTGTGTCCTGCTGTGGGCCACAAGGTAAACATCACATACACCACAAGGGATGTTACATGAGGGCTTTAAACAGAACAATTCCACACCACCCGCCGTCAGTGGTAGGGTATGTCCAACAAGTACGTGCCATAGCAGGGGATAGTATTTGTTGATATACCGTCACAGTAGGCATGTGTATGGGCATATAACGACAATAACATGCCTAAGCTGGTCCTGCTGTGCAAGTATGCTTTGCATTATGGGATAATGTGTAAAATATGTGTAATGTACAGTATTGTAGGTAGATATGTCAGAAATTCTACACAGCACAAATATTATATCATGCAAACAAAAGGTATTGTCAATTGGCATGTATGATACACAATAACAGGATACATATGGCTTGTAGTCACGGGACACTGTAACAGCATGATAGCTAATTGAAATGGAAGAGCAACTCAATTAACCATGCACAAAGGACATGTAATAGCTTCACAGGTACATAGTGAGGTACTATGCTGTCTGGCAAGTCTATGTGTAAGCCCAACTACAGTGTTTACACCGGCGGCACCTCTCTAGGGTAGTGTTCTGTCTGTGAACAGCAGAGCCATGTGTTACCTGCAGCTCTGTACAGTACAGCCACTGCAGTGATCCCTGGTGTATCAGTGTGACCGCCTACAGAGTCACCTATGTCCGGTGTGTTGGGTATGTTATAACACCCTATTGGCTGTAGTTGATGGGCACACATGAGTCTGTGGGCTATAAGTAATTGTTGTTGTGTTTGGTAATGGGGGCTGCCTCTTGTGCCTACACAGAGTATGGAGAGGTTCTGCAAATGTCATACTCATACTATGTGTGGCCTGTGGTGGTGGAGATCTAGTGAGACTATGTGATGAGTGGGGTGTGTTGCAAATGTTAAACATCCCCACATGAATGTCAGGTCCAGTCTGGGTTGGTGAGAGCATTACCCCCAGCATGGCCACATATGTGCATCTCCCACAGGCTGTAGTGTCTTATGTTGGGAGGTGAGCATTGACTGTGCACATGTGCCAATTGCTCTATTGCCACATGTTTGCCATATTCATCATATAGACAGGTAATATCACTGGTACATGACACTTGGACATGCCTGTATAGTCAACCATGTCTCACAAGATATGTGAGTTACATGTGTACAACAGCTGTTGTACCGTAAGCAAGATGGAAACGTAAGGACAGACAGTGTACTTGTAAGACATGAGTTGGAATGGGTGCTATAGTAATCAGTAGCTCATGAAGTGCTCACATGTTCTGAAAAAATGCTGAGCATGAATATGCAATACAGATAGGGTGTTGGATAATATCAACCCACTGCATCCCACAAGTGGAGACGACAGTCATAATTGGAGGCACTGCACTATTACCCTGCTGAGTATGGTCTGCAAGTCTATGAACCTTTATCAACGTAGATGTTAGCAGTATAGAAGTAGATGACAGTACAGATGATTTCACACTGTATAGCATACCTGTGAAAGGTCATAGGAGATCATCACCCATACCGTGTTCCAGCTACATTGAGTATACTAGATGTACCTTTGTATGTCACAGGAATGTTCTACCAGTGGCCAGCTGACAGAAGCAACACTACAAAAGGTGTCTGAGTGACATATGCATATCACACCAGTGGCAGCTACCATAAAACAGGGTTAATGTTGTGTACTCCCCCCTCAGTGTCACCCATACCACACAGACAAATGGGAGGCATCTGTGTATGTAAGGATGTGAATGTCCATGACGTAGGAGCAATAGCTGTCTCAGTGTTGTGGACAACATATAGAATGGGCTTTGTGGGTGAGGTGTGTGAGATATGTGGACAATCTGACAGCTGATAATAGCACTGTCACCGCTAGGTGAATAACCCTGTACCCATTAACTACCACCTAGGCAGCGGTCAACATTATGGACACTGTGTAAGGGATGGTGCTGTGCAGTTCACCTCCCTGAGTTGGTGACATCTCCAGGCCTATTAGGTAGTCATACGAGGCACCCATGTCAAGACAGGGTGCCATCCATGAGCATGGAGATCATTGCACAGGCATACTCAGCACTCGGGTGACCAATATCTGATCACATATCACCTTTAAGGGGTATTGGCCATGCGTGGATGGGCGATACCAGCCTTCACAATCCTCACCTCCACTATGCAGCATGCTGGCTACCTTGCATAAAGACATGTGCCACACTGTGATGTTGGACATGCTACACATACATATCCTGATCTGAAAGACATACGTCATGGACAGCTACCGTCCTACTACAAGGATCGCCACATGCTGGACAGATCCCTGTGCCATACATGTTACATACTCCTGCCATACCATGCAACCCTGTCCATCAAAGCTGCACATGTCATCTCTGCCATACATGGTGTGATGACCACATGGTAGATGTATTATTAACTGTCTGGATCAGTAATGTGGCACTGATGCACCTCGCGGTGGCAAAATGACTGTCGGATACAGCTAGAAAACCTTGCCCATACATGCCATAGTTGATGACCATCCCTGCGAATGACATCCGGCTAGCCTTTGTCCCATGTCTATCACATGTGCAACACAGGCGATACGTGGCAGGATGTTGAACTGCTGTACAGTGCTGTGTAGATGTATATGGCAAAACACATGCATGTAAAGGTTTCTGTGTGTATGTGTGCATTGTCACTGCTCATGTCCATTAAGGCAGTGTATGTGTTGATATGTGACATATACACAGCATCAAGGTCAACAGCATTACTGTGGACACATCCAGGCATGTGCTGATAGGTAAGAACACCAGTACAGGCAAACAGACATGCCCACATCAAGACAGCATTCACATTGAGTATGAACAATGTAATGAGGTGACACACATATATGGTGATGATATCCAATGCATAACGGGTGTTACATGTGTGTGACACAAACATGGCAGTCGTGTCAGTGTCATGACGATTTGCAAAGATAACTGTTCAGATGTATAGATTTAATACAAATGTATGTGCAGCTGTATCTCTGTACATCTCTGTGATACTGTGACCTGTCTTCATCATTATGTCTTCCAGATAATGCCTCGTTCACGCCTGCCAGTGTATAGCTGCCAGGAGGATGATGCCCTCATCCCGTACCTCCATGAAAACTACGAGGTGTTGTTCAGCCATGTGCCACAGCTTGCCCAGCAGCGTGATGACCTGTGGCAGGACCTTTGCAGGAGGGTTAATGATGTGGGTGGCCATAAACGCACCTACCAGCAGGTGCGCAGACACTGCACGGACCTGATATGACATGTGAAACAGCATCCCAATGCAATCGCCAGGGATCAAAGTGGAACAGGTGGTGGCCCACCAACCCAGCCCCCACTCACACACACCGCGGAGCTACTGGCCAGCCTGGGGATACCCTCAGAACAGCATCCACAAACACTAGCTGCCATCGTGGAGGTGGGTGTCTCCCAAACAATGAGCCTGGAGTTGCGTGGTAAGTCACTACTGCACATATGACTGTTATATCCCATTTAGTTGCATGTGTCACTGTACAATATGTAATGTAACATCATATGCAAGGTATTTTTACACACATGGTGCATACTACAGTATGCTACCCTGTGTATGCACACATGTGCATACTATATGCTATTGTGCAGGTGAATGTGTTAACATGCACAGTGCACCATGTGGCTGTTATACAGTCATGGATAATGTTCAAACTGCTGTGTCACCCCTATACAGGTACCTCTGGCGTGCCTCACATACATCAGTCCATTGCAGGTGAGACAGTTATCAGTATCAGGCATGTTAATGCATATATCTTTACGCCATGTGGCCAGTTAACACATGTACACATAATGTATGGTCCAGTCACAATATACAGGTCGCATCTGTCATCAATCACACTGGCAACCCATGTGCAATATATACAAACTAAATGAAACACCGACATGAAACCACAGTACCTGTCATTGCTAGATGTGTGGACAGCTGTGCATACAATGGTGGAGGTGTTCAATGTAGGCATATGTACTATACATTGGAACAACACATGTGTGGTACGCAAACAGTACCACACAGTGAGCTGGGATATGGGCAGCCCACAGGTGTCACCATTGTGTAATATGCCCCCTGCAATGGGTGCACACATTGTGATGTGCCATCTGACATGTCTCAGACATGTAGTGTTCCGGCTGCAATATTGTCTCACGATCCCATAGTACATACCCCACATACCAAACATACAACCCGTTGTCTGCATAGCCCTGTGGACAGTGACATAGTGGAGGTGACACTTAATTCGACCATATAAGATGTGTTGAACATCACGACTGTGTCATAGCATGACAGTAGCCACCTGTACAGCTTCCACAGACATTAACACCACATCAGGCCACAGATACCATACATTTCCCTTGCTGCTGTAGGACATCACCATCAGCCATGCACCTCATGTGTGTGGTACATTAATGTCATGTGGGACATGCTGTATTGACAAGTCTGCCATGTGTGGACATGGTTGCCAGGCAGCTAAGACTTTGTAGTAGTTGTGCAGGGGTGTCATCCATAGGTCTTCCAGTGACCTGTCACATGACACAGCATGGTTTGGTGTGTATACACCTCAGCGATGTGGGTCACAATCCACAGTCATGTAATGTGTATGCTCGCAGTTATGGCTATGCACTATGTGCATATTACACACTGTATAGCACTATAGATGTCTCATGATGCCATGCAATGGCACAGTGTCTGTACTTCACACTGTATAACAATGTAGATGCCTCACACTACCCTTCAATGCTCATGCACATTTGCTAAAAGTGCATTCTATCTGTAGAGCATACAGACAACACTGCAATGTGATACCCATTACAACACTGTACATACGTCACGACACCATTGTGTCAGACATGTATGCATGTCAATTCACACATCAGCAGATTACATGTCAAGGTCACTTCAGCCATGTGTACTGTTAACCTGTGCTGGTCCACAAGGTGTATCACAGGGATACATGCTTACTACCATGATTGTGTGAACTGCATGGCTACTGATATGACACCTGCTTGCTGTTGAGTGCAACCCAGGGAGGTATGCTAACTACCACTATTAATGTCTGAGCTGCATGCCATCTGTTGTATAACATGCATGCTGCATGCTGTCTGCTACTAATATGACACCTGCTTGCTGTTGTGTGCAACCCAGGGGTCGTCTGCTGTATCACATGCATGCTGCATACCG
Organism: Protopterus annectens; assembly: GCF_019279795.1. Lineage (NCBI taxonomy): Eukaryota > Metazoa > Chordata > Ceratodontiformes > Protopteridae > Protopterus > Protopterus annectens. The sequence continues at coordinate 89,564,379 of NC_056734.1, forward strand.
TCTGTCAAATCACATGCATGGTGTGTCTGTGTGTCTATGTGTCTGTGTGTCTGTTGTAATGTAGAGTCTTTATTTGCATTCACAGGTGATGTAGGTGCATTACCCTCCTGCGGTCCATCTGATGTTAGTGTCCCCACAGATACTAGCAGTGATGAACATATGCATGAGGTACAGGCAGGGTTGTCAGGGACTGAATCTGTGCCAATGGTTGCCATCCCAGCTATGTCCCCCTCTTTCCCGCACACAGTTTTCATGCCAACACATACCCCATCACCAGTGGCCATAGAGGAAGGACAGTCAGTGTGTGTTACCTCAGAACAGGAACATGTGGTGGCTACTGAAGGTGTGTCTCCACACCATGGTGTCAATGTAATGACTGCAGATGTGCCACACAGGCATGTGACCAGTGCTGCTCATAGGAGGACATCTGGCAGACATGCACCAGCAGGACAGAGCGCAGCAGCTGGTGTCACCAGACGCATGTTCCAGACTGTAATGGCAGCACAGGCACATGCTGAATGGCAGAACAGTGAAGGGCAGAGGCTTCAGAGTGATGCTATCCGTACTCTAAACGACAACATCCAGGCATTGGCAAATGCTCAACAGCAGATTGCTAATGTTCTGGACAGGTGATTGGGTGACATGGTTGGAATCCTTGACCGTGACATGGCAACCCACGAGCGTGAGCTGTCTGTGTTGGAACATCTGGCAGGAGTGAGGCGTAGGCCATGTGGACATAAGCCAGCTACACCACCTAGTGCAGGTCAACGTGAACAAGCCACCTCACATGCCTGCTCCCATAGTGTCGGTAGCAGTAGCAGTGCACCTGGTGCTGCGCTGTCCACACCAGGATACAGCAGACCACAGGGATGTGGCCCTGGACGTTCCCATTGAGGACACGGTTCCAGTGGACAAGTGTCATCAGACAGTAGCCAATCTGTGCCTCTGCCTGGTAGTGCCCGTGCAACCCCTGGCAGGCACAGGTCACGTGGCCGTGGCCGGACACAGTGAGCTGTACATCCTGGTCTGTACAATCTGGAGCTGTCAATAATACCCCTGTATAGGCCTGACAAAAGGCAGAACTGTGTGCACACATACACACACACAGCAGAAACATCTGTAGGCACCGCAACACCCACATGCATATCGGCCACACATGTCCAATCAGATCACCAGACCTTACCCAGACACATGGTGTCATCCACTGGTGCAGCCTATGCCCCTGGCAAACATTATAACCCAGTGCATATGATGATGCCTATGCCGCATCCCTGTCATCTACACCATTGGTGCAGGGACATGCTTATATGGTCTGATGCACAGGGTGAACAGAATAGTGAGATAAGTGTATATGACATTAGTTGTGTACTGTTGACACGCACCAGACATACCATGTAGTAATGTTTATAATGCATTCTTATATGTTCACAGTATGTGTCTTGGTAACAATGGTAACAGCATGTTGGTAATTATGCCCTGCTTCCCTCCATAAGGTCCAATTGCATGTGCCATTACATTACAGTGTTTGCAGTTGGAGTGCATTGTTGTATGTTCACAGTATGTGTCTTGGTAACAACAGTAACAGCATGTTAGTAATGATGCCTTGCTTCCCCCCTTAAGGTCTACTTGCATGTGTCAATAAGTAGCAGTGTTTGCAGTTTCACATGTGTAAATGTGGAGTATTCATAGACATGTATGGCAATACCAGCATGCTATACGTAGCCTCAACCTCACTGTTAGAAAGGCTACCATTCCACAGATGTCCACACATCTACTGATCCAGAAGCATATGGGCTGTTTAATAGGCTACAGTAGCTAGAGATGTGACATCCATACCAGGTCACATCACAGGTATGTTGACATGGTGCGGGGGGTTTACACAGCGGTCTGGCCGAGGATAACGTTAGAGGCCACTTGATAGCATGAGGCCTCACTGTGTATCAGTAATACCCTGTAACATTACAGGATGAGGACACACACAGACATACACAGAAACACACAGTAATATGCCCATACTCACGGGGTCAACAACACTATAACACACATTTGATAGTGTTGATGTGAGGACCCCTGCCTATGTGGTAATCACCCTCACAGTACTGTGCACCCACACAACGCGACACAGAGAATGAACATGTACAGGTAGCCAGTAAGGCTGAGACCGATGGCATCAACAGGGTAGTAGACTGCATCACCATGAGGGGTTAGGGATCCTGTCTGTTCTGTATGGTAGCATACACCCTCACTCCATGCACCCGACAGCCATACGTACACACACACACACACACACACACACACACACACACACACACACACACACACACACACACTGTGGAGTCCACAAATGTCATTCACATACAGATAGCTGGCATGTGTATGATACACACACCACCCCTGCCTACGTCATGCTTTCCACACTGCAGTATGTACAGATCTCTACAACAGTGTACAGGGGTGTGTAACAAATGGGATGTATTCCCCACTATATGTGGCATATATGGTCACACAAGCAAACACACATGGCAGTACTGTGAATGATACACCTGCTATATGATGATAGGTCTGACAGACATGTAGCAGTATTGGCCGCATTATGTGTACCAATGCTACCTTTGGCAATTGTGCTGCTATATGCACATGGGAGGATGTAAGTGTTACAGGTGTCAAGTGACTTACAGTCAGTAACACCCTGACCATTGTGTAGGTTGTATGTCTTCACCGTCAAGTAACAGTAACATAGCGTACTGTTTGCACATGTAATGGTAGGATGGCTTGTGACACACCTGTGAGCCATCTTTGGCAAACATCCATCTGCAAAGGTGGATCACCACTTTATGTACACACATCCATCCATACCTGATGTACATCCTACCATACTGTCAGTATTTCACTATATACAGGTGTCAGTGATGGGGCTGCATTGCAACTGCATGTTGTAGTTAGGAACAGATGAATGACATACATCAGCTACTGCACATGCATGGTAGCTGCATGCACATCACTACATGTACATGTGTGTTGGTCCTACATGCCTGTCATGTAGCCATGTTTGTATGTATTGCAAATGGTGGACATGTGTGATGACATACATAACACATGGACTGTTGTATGATATGATGGTTGTCATGGGTAACTAGTACAGGAGGAATGTTACCTCAGTCAACATTGCTACCTTATGTACTGTTAGCATTCAACATCCATGGACCTACCTTTCATGTGTATGCGTGTGATTGCTGTAGCCACTTGTCTGCATGGAGGACAGCAAAAGCTATGCTATGTACATATGTGTTTTGTGTGTGTGTGTGTGTGTGTGTGTGTGTGTGTGTGTGTGTGTGTGTATGTGTGTAGTCCATGTACATATCCACTGTGATTACATGTATGTCATATCCAAACATGTGTGTTCGTTGGTGTACAGCGACGGTCATCTGTTACAGCTGTGTAAGACCCAGGGCCCCTGTTATGTGTAGAGCCAACCTGGTTATGAACAGTGGTATCATTGCATTGCATAACACATGATGGAACCCTGTCAGTACATGTGTAGTCTGCACAGTTGCTGTAGACTTATGTACAGTCCACTGGTCATGAGTCACATGGTGTTGTGGTAATGTATGGATGTGTGGTGCTGGTCCAAGGACATGGTGATGTATGAGGGCTAAATAGTAGAATGTGGCATTTACCTCTGTGATCTGCACCTGAGACATCTGTGATGGCTCTTGAGTGTGTACTGGTCAATACATGTGAGTAGCCTTCATGTACGTGGGGACAGTAACACCATACTGTGCCCTTCCATGTTTAGCATCCGTGTGCATGCAAGACAGCCCTTTGCTACTACTAAGTGTGTGAGCATGCCCAGTATGTCATTGTGTAGATGGACACACAGTACATTCCAAACTGTGCCCTTCTGTGTTTAGAATCCTTGTGCATGCAAGACAGCCCTTTGCTACTACTAAGTGTGTGAGCATGCCCAGTATGCCATTGTATAGATGGACACACAGTACATTCCAAACTGTGCCCTTCCATGTTTGGAATCTGTGTGCATGCAAAACAGCCCTTTGCTTCTACTAAGTGTGTGAGCATGCCCAGTATGCTGTTGTATAGCTGGACACACAGTACATTCCAAATGGACGTGTGATACTAAGTGTGTGAGCATGCCCAGTGACACCTTGTGTCAGTGATGTGCCTCTGTGTATGGGCATGGCCATTGACATCCTGTATAGCGATGGTGGTCATCCAGGCAATAGATGTCCATCCCCCACGTCTGGATGGATTCCTACATTGAACACACTGGTTGACTGTCTTGAAGGGTGTACCGTCTGTGGCATGTCTCGTATCTATGTAGTGTTGTAATAGTGCTCCATAGATAGGCAGTTGTCCCGCTCACACCACTGCCGTGTGTTTGTCTACGTCTACCTTGGGACAGTAATATGCTTTTAGACTTCTCACTCTCTATACATTCCCTATCAGCGTCTTTGCCTTTGTGGATGATGTCATCCACCTAGAAATATGCCTCTGGGAGTGCTGTATTCCAGTAATCTCAGTAGCGCGTTCTGTAACTGTGTAATGCTGTAGTGTGATAAGGTAGTTAGGTGTATGTTCGACTCCCAGCCCTGCCAAGTGTGTGTGTGTGTGTGTGTGTGTGTGTGTGTGTGTGTGTGTGTGTGTGTGTGTGTGTGTGTTTCCAGCTGACTGGGGACAAAGTAATGCTTTTAGATGGCTCACTCCCCATACATTCCCTATCCACGTCTTTGCCTTTGTGGATGATGTCATCCACCTAGAAGTATGCCTCTGGGAGTACTGTGTTCCAGTAATCTCGGTAGCACGTTCTGTAACTGCGTAATGCTGTAGTGTGATAAGGTAGTTAGGTGTACGTTCAACTCCCAGCCCTGCCAAGTGTGTGTGTGCGTGTTTCCAGCTGCCTGGGGACAAAGTAATGCTTTTAGATGGCTCACTCCCCATACATTCCCTATTGGCGTCTATGCCTTTGCAGATGATGTCATCCACCTAGAAGTATGCCTCTGGGAGTGCTGTGTTCCAGTAATCTCGGTAGCGCATTCTGTAACTGTGTAATGCTGTAGTGTGATAAGGTAGTTAGGTGTATGTTCGACTATCAGCCCTGCTATGTGTGTGTGTGTGTGTGTGTGTGTGTGTGTGTGTGTGTGTGTGTGTGTGTGTGTGTGTGTTTCCCGCTGCCTGGGGACAGAGTAATGCTTTTAGACGGCTCACTCCCCATACATTTCCTATCGGCGTCTTTGCCTTTGCAGATGATGTCATCCACATAGAAGTATGCCTCTGGGAGTGCTGTGTTACAGTAATCTCGATAGCGCACTCTGTAACTGCATAATGCTGTAGTGTGATAAGGTAGTTAGGTGTATGTTCGACTCCCAGCCCTGCCAAGTGTGTGTGCGTGTGTGTTTCCAGCTGCTTGAGGACAGAGTGATGCTTTTAGATGTCTCACTCCCCATACATTCCCTATCGACATCTTTGCCTTTGTGGATGATGTTATCCACCTAGAAGTATGCCTCTGGGAGTACTGTGTTCCAGTAATCTCGGTAGCGCGTTCTGTAACTGCATAATGCTGTAGTGTGATAAGGTAGTTAGGTGTATGTTCGACTCCCAGCCCTGCCATCTGTGTGTGTGTGTGTGTGTGTGTGTGTGTGTGTGTGTGTGTGTGTGTGTGTGTGTGTGTGTGTTTCCAGCTGCCTGGGGACAGAGTTTTAGACGGCTCACTCCCTATACATTCCCTATTGGCGTCTTTGCCTTTGAGGATGATGTCATTCACCTAGATGTATGCCTGTAGGAGTGCGGTGATGCTGGAACTCGGTAGCGCGTTCTGTTACTGCATAATGCTGTAGTGTGGTAGACTAGACAGGTAGGTGCTCGATTCCAAGGCATGGCAGGTGTGTGTGTTTGGCAGTTAAACCGTATGTGTTGGTATCTGTGTGTGGCTAGCTGCAGGATGTGTTCAGTGTGTTTTGTTGCTGATCTATATAGTGTCTACAACCAGCATATTCTGCCAAGACACTGGGTTGACAACACATACATTTGCCAATAGGTCTGGTGAGTAACTGTCAGCAGCCCTACTCTTACCCTTGATACAGTCTGACCTGTGTGATGCAACAAAACACATGTGCCTTAATAGTAACAACACTGCATGATGCAGGTGGCACATGTAGTTTCCTTTTCATTCCTGTCTAATGCATTGCTGTCATGTGGTCCGCTGTTGTGATATAAATGCCATATGTGTGTACATGTATATGTGTGTATGTGTGTGTGTATGTATATATATATATATATATATATATATATATATATATATATATATATATATATATATATATATATATATATATATATATATATATATATATATATATATATATATATATATATATATATGTCCATGTATATATGTATACAAATAATATATATGATATATGTAGATATAGAGGTGGACATAGATGTGAACATATATGTCTGGGGACATCAGCACTATTGAATGTTTGTGCTGGATGATCTGTACGTGATAACCTGAGATCTATGTATATCTGCCATGGTGTAGTGGTAATGCACATCATCTGTAGTGTGTAGGGTCATGGGTTGTAGTCATGTAGACACCGGATATTTTGTTGCTGGGAAGACCATGGGACATCAAATATGGTGATAGTAAGGCACCTGTTGCCAGTTGTGTACGGATCTGAGCGACACTGAGCAGTGGTTATTAATTTGGAGGTTCGGTATGGGTCATATAACTATTCATTAGAAGACTATACTATGCAGATGAGGTTGACAGTAGTGTATCCCATTTATCACCAGAGTGTGATGCTGGTCCCTGGGTGTATGTGTGTAGTCAGCCGAGTGCAGGTCTCGAATATAGTTGACAGCATGGGAGGGGGGTCAGGCATACTGTAAGTACATTTCATAACTGTGCCTCGGGAGTGCTCCTGCCATAGCACACCTATGCTAGAGGTGTGTCTATACCTGCCTGGTGACATTGGGAGGGATGACAGCAGTGGTGGGGTAGTCAGGGTGTACAGGCTGCACAAACAGGTGTTGATCAGCACAATCAGCAGATTACATGGCCAGCCCACACCTGAACAGTACGGTAATGCGAGCAAGCAGCATACACACAATTTTCGTCCGCACTCTACACCACAGATGTATATCTGCGGGGACATTTCACAACACAGTCCAACCAAATGAGATGGGCTGCAGCAGGCAACATATACCAACATGTGCAGGAGGCTGGGGCAGTGAGGATGTGTTTGCTGCCAAACAACCCTTACTGGGGTGACATAAGACTTCATAGACCCAGGGTGACTTACCAGGGGCTACATGGGCTGGGGATGGTGGAGCACTATGGGGTGGACAGAGACCTCCTACAGCAGCTTGTTGACCTGTGCCTGCCACACTTGACACATCAAACAGGCTGAGGGAAACACATCACAGTGCATACCACGGTATGTGTTGGCCTAGGTGTACTAGCCACAGGTATGTGTTGGCCTAGGTGTACTAGCCACAGGTACCTCACACAGCACAACTGGGGATATCAAGGGTATCTCACAGGCATCTGCATCCAGAGTATTTTACCTGTTCACAGATGCCATGTCAATACATGCTAGTGAGCACATACATGTCCTCAACACACGTGATTAGTAGACCAGCAATATGCATCTGTTTAACCACATGGATGACTACCCTGGGGTACTGGGTGCTATAGTCTGCACACACATACACATCGTAGCACCACCCGGTGAGCGGGGTAGGGCCTACAGTCACTGCAGGAGCATACCATCCAACAGCTAGGCCATATGCGATGGCCAGGGCATGAGATTGCATGTGTGTGCTGTCTGCCCTGGAAGCTATGATGATTCCGATATATGGCTTCTGACACAGCTGTAGCACACCAATGCCAATATGGACGTCCCCTACAGTCTCCTAGTGGGGGATGCCGGGTAAACACTGGTGTCATGGCTGATGACACCCATCAGCAATACACACACACATGAACACTCACACCATACTGAGGCGGATGCACAGGCAAGACATATACTTGTGCATGTGTTTGGGATGCTCAGTTCACAGTTCTGGTATCCGAACACATCCGTTGGAGCTCTGCAGTATTCACAAGCTATATGCATACAAGCTGTTATGGTATTTGCTATGCTATACAATCTTATCCTGCAGTAACAGTTGCAGCAGGAACAGCATGGGGCAGGGGCACACAGCCCAACACCACTGTCAAGGCCTGTACAGGCACAGTGTGACTTGGTGAAGGAACTACCTGAGCAGGGCACAGTCGGCGAAAGCCTGTGCACAGTATGACCTTCCCTTGGCAAAGAGGCAACACAAGGCATATGCACTGACACAGTAGGTACCCACATATTTCCCCTCTCTGACCCGCACACAGTACAATGGATGCCAAACATGACACTACCTGTGCTCGGCCATGTATAGGAGGTGCACTGTGTGCATCCGACATAGGCAGCCCTATAGCACCATCCTCAAGTCCAGAACACACCCAGGGTATGTCTATTGACCTAACAAGTGGCAGTTGTATTAGAATGTGTATTTACCCATTGCTATGGTATGTATGTGAGCATACAAGTGACTGTGGTGGCCAAATGTTAGGGCAGCAGACAGTACACATCCATAGTGGCACCATGACCTCTATAGCACATACAGGGGTCACAATGGTAGCCTGTAGTACACAGGGTGTCCTAACCCACTGCAGATTATGGGCTGACCATCATGTGTGTCCATACAGCCCACACATGTTCCATGCAGCTGGACAGATGTGGACTAATACAGACAAATGATATACGATGGCCTATGGATATGCCCAATGAATGACCCCAACCCCCTAAGACACACACAGACTACAGCAGGCCAGGCAGTTTGATGTAGGTTGTGTAAGCTAGGACATCCAACACCACTGTGCTGGTATTTAAAGCTGGGAACTGACGTACACTGGTATCCCTCCAACCAAAAATTTTGGTAGGTCCACACACTGACATGGAGTACCCGGCATACCAGTACAGTAGCAGCAGATGTGTACAACTGTTGACTGTGCCCCCGTCAAACCTACCCATGTGAGAGTCATGTGCACCACCCACGGTGCTGTGTAGGACTGTGGTTGTGGTTGGATGCCCCCCCAAGCTATGCTGGCATGTAGCAACTGTCAATGCCACATGACCATTAGCTACCCTGCAGACACAGCATGACACCTGTCTGTGTAGAATGGAAGGGTCAGAAACACAGTAGTAACTATCTGGACATGTGACACATATGATACAGTTGACCATACTTGGCATGCTCACACACATGACGGTATGACGGTAATGTCGGTCGACAACATGTGTAACAGTCATACTGGGCATGCTCACACACTGAAACACAGGACGGCCAGGCATGCATACACCAGTGGTCCGGACATATCTGCCAGTACATTGCTATACTGTTGGATGACTGCGCTGTATGGTGTGTGTGGTCTATTGTCTGTACATATGCCATGGTCTATTGTTAATTCACATGAGCTATGTGCGCAGGGTACTGCTACCAACACGTGAATAGGACGGTTCTTTGTTTGCGGACAGACCGACAGTTTTGGATACAGACTGGGTAAGGCACATTCCAGCAGGTGGGAGCAGTTGTGTGTGGTTTTGCACAGTTTTAAGCATGGCTGACCTCTGGTTACAGCACCTTATACACGTTTAGACTCCACATTTCTTTGACAGTGCACTACTGGCATACTGGTAGACAAACACGCTTACAGCCGCTCGCTCACTGACATTTCCACTTACATTTGTCACTCACACTGGGTGTGTGAAATCCCTTGTGATTTATTTATTTATTTATTTTATTTATTTTACATTAGTTGACCGGGATAATCCGACTGGATGCATGTCCATTTTCAGCGGAGGCCCGAGAAAACTCAAGGGTAAGCAGATACAGCATTACATAATATCAGCATTACATATTACAAACAGACTATTTACAGAGATTACATAAGTAAGCAAGTTAAACAAGTTCCACAGGTGATGTGTATTACATTGGACTACATGACTACAGTATCAGGTATGTGTAACCATTTTGCGATGGCAGGCATTCAACTGTACGGACTCGGCGGCCTGTCCAGTGACGTAATCATATTATATGCTTGTTCCTCGTATGATCTGCTCCCATCTGCCTGATACATGGGAACCAATACTCTGCAATGCTGACATGTGACTTGAGTTTGTTAACGCAGCTGTCCACCGAGTCATGCTACCGCATACCTACTGCACATTGTCCACCATTCAGATTGCACGACGGGAGACTGTAGGAGTGACACCTTTCCCACTTTGCATGGGACAGTCCCTCATTAGGCATCTCTCATGTGACAATACCAGACCTCTCCACCAATCGGGGAAACATTTCTACAGCATCAGGGACAGGTCAAGAAAACATCAGGGGCACTTTTACAAAAGTAGTGCTATTAGCTTGAAACATTGACAGAATCAGAGCATATGACTCAATACACATATTCTGAAATAAAAGTAGGTTATAACTCTTACTTATTGTCATTAATCAGTAAGTATGATTCACCACCTTTCCTTCAACAGTCACTAATTTTAGAAGGGATTAAGAGGGACAGAGTTAAACTTTCAGTCAAACTCAGGGACGTACCTGAAATGCAGGGACAGTTGAGAGGTATGGACAATACTCTAGCCATTGCAACTGTCCTGATTAGGGGTCATTCTCATGTTGTACGTGTCTGTACTGGTTGCTTGTTACAGGTCTTGTATACCTGACATTTCGATATGTCACATGTAGTAGCATAAGCAACTTTACTGCTGCTAGACTACGCTTTGATTTGTGCCGATATGTATATTTCTGTACGATGTATGACTGTAGGTATGTTCTGCCCTGGTACATCTGACATTTCTACAAAGCAGGTTCCACTTTGGCCATTCAGAATGGTGGCGGCCCTATAGACCCTATATGTAGAGCTATCACGTGTCAAGGCAACACATACCCACAGCCAGTAGTAAACGGACGACTTCCACGGTTTGCATACGTTAAGGTTATTCATGTAGCAATATAATTGATAATACTGTTTCCTATTACATGTAGCTGTTTCTGATACAAGAAATTAATGTTTGACACCACTACACACACTATATAGCCTCCATTCCCGAACTCACAGGCCATGTGCCATAACTGTCATTTTGCAGGACACAACTGTCCAGACAGGTGTGTCCCTCGCAGGCGTACAGGTGTTGAACCACTTCTATTATGCTATCATCTACCTAAGGTGGTCAGCAAATTATGCACTTTCCGTCAGTAGCAGAACTCACATACCAATGGGTGTGCATGAACACTGTATCAGGAACAATGCATAACACCCTGAGGGACACACTTAGACGATTGGTTCTATTAACCAGACACATTTATAGTCACAGAGCATATGTATTCATTCACGTTTGTCGAGGTACATGCTGTTTCTGACTCATACATGTTGTCATCTGTCATTACCTGTATTCCGCCACCTTTTCACCTAATATCACTAGTTCTGGAAGTGTTTAGTTAGACTTTGTTACATTCTGATACATAACTATGGATGTCCATGCTAATCAGGTACACGGCAGTGATTTGGTCTCTATGTATTCCCCCGATGGTTTACAGACTATCCGTTAGATGTGCTCTTCAGGTTTGGGAGGTGTAGGCGTATGCTATGCCCACATAGGAATATTAATGACTTCCACTGGGCAGGCCTGCTACATCTCTGCCAACCAGCACCTGCACACTTAAGCCCATTATTGCATAACCATGGTCCACCTACCTGGCAACCCTCTACAGCAGTCATGACAAATACTTACTGCGAGCGCAGCTGGGGTATGAGCACACCCCTACACATTGCCCACTCTCCCCATCTCGGGACACATGTCATACATTTTGTCAACCCATGTATTATCACACTTGCACAACCTACTGTTCCATGTACACCTACATCCTGCTCATATCAATGTCAGCAGATTCACATGTACCCTGAATTTTTGGGGTACTGCAAGGGACACCGTTATCCATGTTTAAAGTATAGACCTTGCAGATCTCTCCCACTGGTACTTTCCTATCAGTGTTTTGGACAGCAGCAGTGTATTGATCTGTATTGCCTGTCTGTATGTCTGTCTGGCCTAGCTGGGCGATGTGG
>NC_056734.1:89581568-89666568 GCF_019279795.1 Protopterus annectens
GTATGTGACTATTACATGCGTTGTGGTATATAATTCGGTCATACGGTCGCTAGATATTTACATTTATCGTGTTTTTTGTTATGGACACTTCTGCCCAGCTGTGTACCCTCCCTCACATTATGGGTCAGCTGGTGACCCTGACCATTGGGCTGGACGTACCTATTGGCAGCGCGCTAACATATGATACGTTTCACTTCCACTTGGTATAACTATCTACACTGCGTTGGACTATGGACACATGGTTTTCAATGTCATTTGTTCACGGGATAGGGACCCGTTATTCCCTACCGTGCATTTGTGTTTGCTTCTTCATTTTGTGTTCGCAGGAACTGTCTTGCATGCTTTGCATATGTTTCAGTATCCACGGACCCTAACAGATGTGATTACTATTGCTTGCAAATTGTTATATGCAAGCATTTTAGGTTGCACGTCGACAGCTGACATTTCTACGCCTCCGTGTGGCACTTCGACACGCCCTATGCACTTGCGCTCCTTTCCTATGCACATGGCTGTGGTGGCAGTGCACCTTCATTAATATGCATTTGGCACTACTGCAGCATATTCACACTGCACGGTCAGCGCAAGCCTAATGCTGGCCTTGCGCCGAGCTTCATGAATCCCAGGGGTTGTCTTTAAACAGCCCACACACAGGGCTGTAACTAGCATAATTTTGCTCAGTCTATTGCACAGCCCATTTACAAAACTCAGCCATTACACTGCAGTATGTACTAGTATCAAGTGTAAACATAGCCATGCTTGACATTTAAGTATCGTCTTTTTGACCAGAATTATTTTTGTTCAAATTCTAAGACCTTATTTCTTCATAAACCCCTTTTCTGACTAATTGCACAATACTCACGAGCACTTCAAACTTCTCACCATTACTAGTTTCTAACACATTAACCCTCTCTTTTCTCTCTCTGACTTAATACATGTACTAAACTGATATTTTGCTTTGCATTGCCTCTTTTTCAACCTACTGCCTCAATGCTTAAATTGGGTGTATTTCCTTGTTACTCATTTATTTGTGGATACCATCTTGGGCAACATGTTTTGATTTCCACCAAACTTGATTTTTGATATTTTTATAATCTTTCTGTTTAATTTTATGCATATTCCTAGTTTCTGCATCAGTTTTACACACTCAGTTTAGTGATTTTATTTGCATAAGCAACAGTATGCTTGCTCAGTGAGTATCAGTTTGTTCCAAAGTGTTAGGTTTGATTCTCTAAACAGCCTAACTCATATGTAGTCATTATCTATGCTACATGCAGTTCTGTTTTTAATCCGTGAATAAGTGAAAGCTCTACAAATTTAGTTACGCACCATCTCTCGAGTCAGTCACAAATTCATTGGTACATTCTTGTGCCCTATTGTTCTGGCTCAAAAATAAAGGCTTGCTGAAGGGTGTGTTCTTTGGTTTACAATGTGCCTGGAATTTAGTTTCTAGTACCAACAAACTGTGTTTTCACTTCCACAGTTAGAGCATAAATAATAAACACTATGAAGACTTGACTACCTGCAATGTGAAAAAAAGTGGCACACTTAACTTTTTCATGCTTGAGGTTGAGGAAATTAAAACTGAGATACAGTTCAAATTTATATGTCCAAGACTTCTAATTGCCTAAATTTCCCCTGTAGTTTCAGAGTAGCATAAGTCTGAATTGCTATGCCAAGATAAAAACTGAAGGCTGCCTTACCAAAAATGGAAAAGAGGTTACATATATAAAACCATGAAAAATGAGTCATCATTTTGCAAACTAGATGCTTGTTAAGCTAAAATGAATGTGAGGTGGACTGGATGAGAAAGTGAAGTAATGGTACTCATCAGACTGTTAATTGCTAAATACTTATCAGTAAAAGATTCTCACTACACCTTTCTAAACATACTGGAAAATATTAAGATACAACCAAACACCCGAATACTGGGTGATTTTAACTACCCTGCCATTAACTGGGAAAACTACTCGTGTACCAACACCTTTGCCCAACGGTTCTTGGAATTCATAAATTCCAATGCCCTGGATCAACTAATCCATAGTTCTGTCAGAGCTCCAATATCCTAGATCTGATCATTACCAACATGGAAAATCGATGCGCTACACCTATGCTCACCCCCTCATTGGTCAGGTCTGACCATAAGCTAATCACCCTTAACATCCACATCCCACCCCCACCTCCAGTAAGAAAACCTCCATAAAAAAACTTCTCCAAAGCCGGCTTCATGCTACTCAAGTTAGAAGTGACAAACTTCATGACACCCATACAGACAGCAACTGAAAGTTTGACTGCTGAATCCTACACTAAGGCACTGTACGAGCACATCCACTCATGCATGAATCGTGCCATCTCAAATAGAATGAAGATGCTCTCCTCCAAAAAAAGGAAGCCAATCTGGTGGTCCCCTGCCATAAACAAACTTTACAACAAAAGGAAGAAACTGTTGCAGAAAAGATGAAAATCCCAGGATGCAAAAAAACTCCCTTACCAGCCTCAGTAAGAAGCTGAGATCCCTCATAAAATCCTCCAAAGCTAGTTATGAAAATAAAATTTCCAAAGATTCCAAAGACAACCACAAGGCATTATATAACTATGTCAAGAATCTAAATGGCAATGCTCAGATCTGCTCTGAGCTACAACAGAATGGCATTATATATACTGATCCCAAGGATATTGCCAATATCCTGGCACATCACTTCAATGCCAACTTCATCCCCCTCTCACCCCCTAAATGCCCCATCTCAATACTGGAAGATTGCCAAATTCTGGCAATAATGGCCACACAGGTAAAAAACGCACTCTCCAAAGCTATGAATACAGCATCCATGGGACCAGATGACATCCCAGGCTGTGTACTACATGAACTACAAAATGAAGTGACACCTCACCTAAGTGTCATGTTTAATCATAGTCTCACCTCAGGCTTCATGCCCATTGAGTGGTGCACAGCTACAGTTATCCCACTCCACAAGGGGGAATCCACCTTGGCTCCAGGGAACTACCGCCCCATCAGTCTGACGAGCCTGATCTGCAAGGCCATGGAATGTATTATCATGGAACTTATAAACAAAGACACTGGCAACCTTCAAACACTGGATCCCACCCAGTTTGGGTTCGGGAAGGGCCGATCTTGTCTCCTGAACCTGATTGACTTCTTCAAATCAGTCTCCAGAGCCGTGGATGAGGGTAAGGCAGTCCACACAGCCTATCTGGACCTTGCCAAGGCCTTTGACACCATCCCCCACTCTGGAATCATAGATAGACTTACTAAGTTGGGCATTAATCCCTGCATCACTCGATGGGCTGCCAACTGGCTTACTGACAGAACCCACACTGTAAACGTAGCCGACTCCAAATCCAGCTCCAGACAAGTGACAATTGGAGTACCTCAGGGTTCAGTCCTGAGATCGCTCTTGTTTGGCATCTACTTCTCTGAAGTACAGACCATCACTAACAGATTCTGGATAACAAAGTTCGCAGATGACTGCAAACTGGGAGCCATTATTGAATCCCCAAATGAAGTGGATACTCTACAAAAGGGCCTTACAGAAACAGGTGCTTGGTACCAGAGCCATGGGCTCAAGCTCAATGCCAAGAAATGTATATTTAGCCCCTTTGGGAAAAAAAAACATGTACCCGTGAATTACCACATAGGTGGAAGTACACTAAACACTGAAAGTGTGATAAGAGACTTAGGGACACAGGTGGAAAGTGGTCACACCTTTGATAACCACATCGCCACAACAATCAGGATATCTTTCTATGTGGCACACCTCATCACTAAGGGCTTTTCATCCAGAAAAAAGGAGGTCATTGTCCCACTGTACTCATCCCTCATTAGACCCATTATAGAATACAATGCCCTGTTTGGTATGTACCTCTCAAGACATCTACAACAACTGGAAAGACCACAGAAATACCTCACTAAAGAATCATAGGCCAAAAGCAGATGCCCTACACTGACCACCTTAAAAAACTCCAGCTATACTCTGTCACATATCGTCTATTCAGAGGCGAGCTCTGCTTAACATACAAGGCCATGTCAAACCCAGAGCTGTTGGACATGCTACACTTAAAGAAATTTCAATCCCTCAGAGCCACACACTCCAGGGATCTAAACCTTGTCATCACAATAAACAAAACATGCTGGAGGAATAGTTTCCTGACCCAGACACTCCCCAGAGTCTGGAATAGACTGCCCATACATGTCAAGCAGAGCGCCTCTTTGGCTCTCTTCAAAAGGAACCTTGACGATTGGATGGGAGAAAGGAAATTTGCCCGGAGATCATGTCAGTCTAGACAGGGGTCCAGGGACATAAATAGTATGGGAAGAAATAGCCAGGGAATTGTTATGGCTAGGCTTGTATAGGCCCTAGGCCGATAGCCTAGTACCATCCTATGAACCTAAGAACCTAAACTACAGTAATCACAGAAAATGTGGGGGACATCTGGTATCTCTTGATGAAAATGAAGAAAAATTATTATTTCTACCATTGTGAAAAACTTGCAGTTACTTCCCACTGTTCTGGTTGAAAGTTCAGTTTATTCTGATCTCAGGCTCGGTGGCAAGCCACTTGGAGCACCATGCTGGGTCTTCCATAGTCAGTTTCTGATTAAGACATCACCACACAGTGTGACATAGTAAGTATGAGGCTTAGCAAATGAAAGCACAGGAGGCAGACATTGCTGTTTAGTTGTTTACTCACAAGTGGCCAGTACCTTTAGTCACACTATTAACATCTCTATGTGAAGGTCCAAATGGAGAGATGATAAAATCAGCGCAAGAAGAGAAGTATTGTTGAAACTGAATTCATCCTCAAGTCTTGGTGAGTGCCTTCATGAGGTGGACCCTGTTTTTCACAAAATCTCACCAAGATGACACTGACATATAGACTGTATATTATATAGCATATATCATGGACAGAAGTAGGTAAAAAAAATAAAGAAGATAGCTGGGTGCACAAGTCTCAGTATAAAAAAAAGTGCCCAATCCTGGTAGGCACACTGGCACCAGGACTGGAAAAAAATGACAGTGTAGAATCCTCAAGAAATGGAAATATTCATACAATGGGGCTAGGCCAGGCCTAGGGGGAGGATGCCCCCCCCCCAATCTAGAAGGAAGTAGCAGTCCACAAAAGTCACAACAACATAGGCCAAAAAAAAGAGCCATACAGACAGAGTGGACTATTGAGGATAAAGAAATTATGTATTGTTACTATTATGCAAGAATCCCAGAATTTCCAGAAAATATATATGAAAATATTAAGAGATGACCCAGGAAACCCATACCACATATTTAAACTGATTAGAAACACTAACCATCCAACCCAATACCATATTCATGGGTGACTTTATAGGTTCATAGGTAGGTACTTGGCTATCAGCCCAAGGGCCTACGTAAGCCTAGCCAGCAAGGTTCCATGGCTTACGCCACCCAAGAAAGTTATTTTCCTGTGCCACTGTCGAGCAGAGACACAGAAGTGATCCCCGGAGTGTATTTCCTATTTCCCATCCACTCATCAAGATTTTTCTTGAAGAGTGCTAATGAAGAACTTTGCTTGAAATAGATGGGTAGCTTGTTCCAGAGTATAGGAAGTCTCTGGGACAGGAATCTATCCCTCCAGAATGTCCTGTTTATTGTGGTGACAAGGTTTAGGCCCCTAGAGCATGTAGCTTGGAGGGATTGGGAATTCTTTAGGTGTAGCATGTCCAACAGCTCTGGGTTTGACATAGCTTTATATGTTAAGCAGAGATCACCTTGGAGTAGGCGATATGCTACAGAGTAAAGATGGAGTTTTTTGAGGCGGTCAGTGTAGGGCATTTGTTTGAGGCCAGTAATCCTCTTTGTGAGGTACTTCTGTGGCCTTTCCAGCTGTTGCAGATGTCTTGTGAGGTACATTCCAAAAGGGGTGTTGTACTCTATAATGGGTCTAATGAGTGATGAATAGACGGGAACAATGACCTCTTTTTTCCTGGATGAGAACCCTTTTATGATGAGGTGTGCCACATAGAAGGATTTCCTGACTACTGTGGCGATGTGAGTATCAAAGGAGAGACTACTGTCCACCTGGGTCCCAAGGTCTCTTATCACGCATTCGGTGTTAAGTAGATTGCTGCCTATGTTGTAGTTCATGGGTACAGAGTTTTTACCAAAGGGAATGACACTGCACTTTTTGACACTGAGCTTGAGGCCATGGCTTTGACACCAGGCATCTACCTCAGTGAGGCCCTTCTGTAGGATGTCCACATCATTTGGGGACTTGACTATGGCTCCTAGTTTGCAGTCATCTGTAAACTTTGTTAGCCAGAGGCCTTCTGTGTTAGCCTATACTTCAGAGAAGTAGATACCAAACAGGAGAGGTCCCAGGACAGATCCCTGTGGTACTCTACTTGTCACTGCTTTGAGGTCATATTTGGAGTCTGCAACTTTTACAGTGGGGGTTCTGTCAGTGAGCCAGTTGGCAACCCATCTTGTGATGTAGGGATTTATACCTAGTTTAGTGAGTTTAGCTATAATTCCAGAATGGGGGATGGTGTTGAAAGCATTGGCGAGGTCAAGATAGGCTGTATGAACCACCTTACCCTCATCCATGGCTTTGGTGACTGCCTCAAAGAAGTTGATCAGGTTCAGGAGGCATGATCTGCCTTTCACAAATCCGAACTGGGTGGGATCCAGAGTTTGGAGGTTACCAATGTCTTTGTTTATGAGTTCCATGATGATACATTCCATGGCTTTGCAGACCAGGCTCGTCAGTCTAATAGGTTGATAGTTCCTGGGATCAGTGACTTTAATTACCCTGCTATAAACTGTGAATCCAATATGACACTAAACACAGATTCCTGGATTTTGTAAACAAAAACTCCCTGAACCAGATAATCAATACATCAACCAGGGGTGCAGCCATACTGGATCTGATCCTTACTAATAAGGGAGACTGCTGCACATCCCCTACTGTAATGTCTTCCCAGGTAAGGTCAGACCACAAAATGGTCTCCTTTGAAGTAAAAATAAAACTAGCCCCTAGCTAAACCTGGAATATTCGTGAACTATTCTAAGGCTAACCACCTGCTATTAACTGAGACCCTGGCAAAATTTCAAGCCCCTATAAACCCTGAGAACACTTCTGCCTCTGCAGAACTGCTCACAGAAACCATGTACAAGGATGTTAATAGCTGCATAGAGGCAGCTGTACCCCCCAGGAAGAAGTGCAGAACCATCTCAAAAAACAAGCCACCCTGGTGGAATCGCAAAATCAATTGGATGTATAGCAGGAGGAAGAAAATTATAGCAAAAATTAGGAGGTGCAGCACCAGCAGGATAAAAGCACTCTTATCAAACTAAACACCTTAGAGGACAAGTAAAGTCTACCAAAGCCAGATTTAAAGTAAGTTTGGCATCCCAGGCCAAGGACAACCACAAAGCATTCTTTAGCTATGTCCGCAACCTCAAAGGCAATAGACAATTGTGTGCAGAGCTCATTGTAAATAGGTACATAGGTTCATAGGTTCATACTAGGCAATCTGCCCTAGGGCATTTATAAGCCTAGCCAGAGTTGTGTGGCTTTCACCACCCCTTAGGTTGAAGAATACTATACCCATTAGTTTGCCATGCCTCTGTCCAGCAGTGATACAGAGATGATCCCCGGGGTAAACCTACGATCTCCCATCCACTGGTCAAGATTCATCTTGAACAGAGCCAGCAAGATGCTCTGTCTCACATGGACCGGGATTCTGTTCCACAGCATAGGGAGTCTCTGGGTGATGAATCTGTCCCTCCAGCACATCCTATTTATATCCGTGTTGAGGTTTAAGTCTCTTGCTCTTGTGGCTCTGGTGGATTTGGATTTTTTGAGGTGGAGCATGTCCATTAATTCTGGGTTGGACATGGCCTTGTATGTCAAGCACAGGTCACCTCTGAGCAGATGGTATGCGACTGAATAGAGCTGGAGTTTCTTCAGTTGGGCAGCATATGGCATATTTTTGAGCCCCTTTATCCTTTTGGTGAGGAACTTTTGGGGTTTTTCCAATTGCTGCAGGTGTCGGGTAAGATACATTCCGAATGGGGCATTGTACTCAATCATTGGTCTGATAAGTGAAGAGTACAGGGGAACAATGACCTCCCTTGATCTGGATGTGAATCCCTTCATAATCAGGTGGGCAATGTAGAAGGTCCTCCTAACCACTTTGGCAATGTGAGTGTCAAAAAAGGTTACTGTCAACTTGGGTCCCCAGGTCCCTGATAACCTCTTCTGTGCTTAATGGATTGCCACCTATGTGGTAACTTGGTGTTACCTTGTTTTTATCAAAGGGTATGACTATACATTTTTTGGCGTTTAGCTTAAGGCCATGGCTCTGGCACCAGTTATCCATTTCTATGAGACCTCTCTGAAGGATATCTGTGTCTGATGGATTTTCAACTATGGTGCCCAGTTTGCAGTCATCTGCAAACTTTGTCAGCCACAATCCTCCTATGTTTGCCTGCACTTCTGAAAAGTAGATGCCGAATAAGAGGGGGCCCATGACTGAGCCCTGTGGGACACTGCTTGTAACCGGCTTGGAGTCTGACATGGCACCAGCAACTCTAACCCTGTGGGTTCTGTCCTTGAGCCAGTTTGCAACCCATCTTGTGACATATGGGTTTACATTTAAGCTGGTGAGCTTTTCTATGATACCCGAGTGGGGTATTGTGTCGAAAGCTTTTGCAAGGTCAAGGTAGGCTGTGTGAACTGCCTTACCCTCATCAATGGCCTTGGTGACTGTTTCAAAAAAGTTGACCAAGTTCAAGAGGCATGATCTGCCCTTGACAAAGCCGAATTGGGTAGGATCCAATGTCTGTAGGTCCCCTATGTCTTTATTTATGAGTTCCATTATGATCCTCTCCATAGCTTTGCAGACCAGGTTTGTTAAGCTTATGGGGTGGTAATTACCAGGGTCCGTAGAAGCACCGCCTTTGTGGAGTGGGACCACAGTTGCCGTACGCCACTCTTTGGGTATGTATCCTGTGGTAAGGCTAAGATTAAATAGCAGCCTTATGTGTGGGTTTAGCTCCTCATTGAGTTCATGTAGCACACAGCCGGGGACACCATCCGGTCCCATTAATGCTGTGTTTTTAGCTTTAGAGAGAGCAGCTCTCACCTGGGCATTTGAGATAATTGGGAGGCTACACTCTGCTGGGATAGATATTTCTCCTTTTGGGGGGGAGGGAGGGGAGAAATTTTCACTGAACCTGTCTGCCAGTATGTTTGCAATGTCTGTGGGTTCAGTGATTTTTGTTTCATTTTGGATTAATTCTGAGCATATCTGGGAGTTTCCACCCAGATTTCTAACATAGCTAAAGAAGGCCTTATGATTGCCTTTTGAGTCCTTGGCGATTTTTCTCTCAAAGTTGGCCTTGGATGATTTTATGAGTGATCATAGTTTTTTACTAGTATTGATCAGAGATGTCTTCCCTTTTAGGGATTTTGCTCTATCTTGTAGTAGCTTTCTCCTCTTGTTGTAAAGTTTGTTTATGGCTGGGGTCCACCAGATCGGGTGCTTGCCTTTGGTGGAAAGGGTCTTGATTTTATTTGGGATTGCTTGATCCATGCAATCCTGGAGGTGCTCGTAGAAAGCATTTGTAAGGGATTCAGCAGCGTGGGTTGTGGTTTCCAATGGCTCAGGGGCCTTGAAGGATACCACAGCAGTCTTAAGAAGTGTGAAGTTGGCTTTTGAGAAGTTCTTCACTGTGGTCTTTTTTGTTGGGGGTGGGGCGGGATGTGGATCTCCAGTGAGATTAGTTTATGGTCTGATCTCACCAATGAGGGATATACTTCCGGTGTGGAGCATTTTGTCCCCATGTTTGTGATGATCAGGTCTAGTATATTTTCACTTCTTGTGGGAATGGTGACAAGTTGTTCCATAGCATTTGAGTTTATGAACTCCAGGAACCTTTGGGCTAGGGTATTGGGGCTTGAGTAATGTTCCCAGTCTATGTTTGGGTAGTTGAAGTCACCCAATATGATGGTGTTTGGAGAGACATTTATACTCTCCAGTGTCTTCAGGAAGGCTGCGTGGGGTTCCTGAGTTTGAGAGGGTGGCCTGTAACATGCTACAAACTGTAGAGCAGTTTTGCCTATGGTTAATTGCACCTGAATGGTCTCTGATGCTTTGTGAGTTGCCACCAGCCTGGAGGTGTGGGTATCCTTGATGAATATGGATACACCCCCTCCTTCTGTGGTACAGTCCGGGTTTTGGGGCTGGAACGCATGATAGGAGGTAAAACCTGATAGTGCCGGGGTGCTCTCAGGAGCCTTGAACCAGGTTTCAGTCACAGCACAGACATCGATGTTCTCCATACTGAGGAGGGCTTCGAGGGCGTGCATCTTGAGATTTAGACTTCTGGCATTGAGCAGCATTACCCTTAGTTTTTTTCCATTATTGTTTTCTAGGGCAGTGGGTTTAGAATTTGAGCCTTGTCTAAAAAAGGCACTAAGGGGGTGGCAAGAGCCTTTGCCAATATCCGGAAACCCAGGGGTGACAGGTGCAAGCCGTCCCTTGCGAAGCAGCGTGGCTTGTCAAGCATGTCATTCCAGGCAGACAGACATTGGATCCCCTTAGAATGACACCAGAAATTAAGCCAATTATTAAAACTGATCACCTATACTGAGCCAGAAGATATAGCAAACCTCCCGGCTTATAAAATCAGATCCAACTTTACTCCTCTCTTTCTCTCAACCTTCCCTCAGGAAATATCATGAAATATAACTCCCCCTGCTATCACAATGGCACAGGTCCTTAATGCTCTCTCTAACACAAAGAACACTGCATCTATGGGCCCAAACAATATCCCAGGATGCCTATTAAATAGTATGAGACATGACCTATTAAGGCTTCTGGAATTACTATTTAACTGTAGCCTCCAAACAGGATTGATACCTCATGAGTGGAGAGAGGCAACAGTCATCCCTCTGCACAAAGCTGGACCATCTACAGAGTCTGGAAACTACAGACCCATAAGTCTCACTAGTCTTATATGTAAAGCCATGGAAAGAATTATCAAGGAGATGATCAACAGAGATATAGTAAACCTCCAAGACACTGGACCCAACCCAGTTTAGTTTCGTCAAGGGCAGATCATGCCTACTCAACCTGGGGTATTTCTTTAAGAAGGTCACCAAAGCAATGGATGAGGGCAAAATTGTTTACACTGCCTACATTAACCTGGCCAAGGCATTTGACACAATTCCCCACTCAGGCATTGAAGAGGTTAAGTACAAACCCATATGTCACCCGTTGGATAGCCAGCTGGCTCACACAGGACCCAGGAAGTTAGAATTGGGGAGTCCACCTCTACAAAGAGGCCAGTCACAAGTGGAGTCCCTCAGGGATCAGCCCTTGGACCGCTCTTTTTTGGCATTTACTTCTCAGACATCAAGGGAAATGTCAGTGGTCTCTGGCTGACTAAATTTGCAGATGATTGCAAATTAGGAGCAGTCACTGAATCTCACACTGACACAAATGTTCTCCAGGAGGGGCTGACACAAACAAACAACTGGAGTCAGAGCCATGGACTAAATCTAAATGCCAAGAAATGCATAATAGTATCCTTTGGGAAGTCATACATCCTTGGTATATATCATATTGACAATACACCCCTTACAGTTGACCCAGTAGTCAGGGACTTAGGGACACACATAGATAGTAATGTAGCCTTTAACCATTATGTGTCTATGGTGGTGAGGAAATCATTCTGTGTTTTGCAACTTATAAACAAAGGTATGGCACCTAAGTCCAAGGAAGTTATTGTTCCACTGGATTTGGCATTCATCAGACCAATCATTGATTACAATGCCCCCTTTGGTATGTATCTAACCAAGCATATCCAACATTTGGAATGTCCACAGAGGTTCCTCTCTAAACAAATGCAGGAAGTAACTAATATGTCCTATGCAGACCACATCAAGGCCCTATCCCTGTATTCTGTCTGCTATAGACTTTTGAAGGGAGATCTATGCCTGGCATACAAGGCATTGTCAGATCCTTGTTTGATGGACCTCATGGATATCCACAAAACAAACAGTACCAGAATTACCCATTCTAAAGACTTAAACATTGCCTGTGATATAAATAGGACCTGCTAGAGATATAGGTATGTATCCCAGAGACTACACTGTCTATGGAACAGGCTCCCCATCCATGTGAAGTGGAGTTCCTCCCTAGCCCAATTCAAGTGGAAGTTGGACAGTTGGATGGGAAAATGGAAATTCATCCCTGGTTTGGCACCAATGTCTCTAATGGAAATAATTAATCTCACAGTCCCATGCTTACACTTATCAAGGGTATCAGAACTTGTCAGATTTGGGATGCCAAGCTAGGCTTAAAAAGATCCTTGTGGTCGTTAGCCTAGTAAACACATATGAGCCTATGAACCTATGAGAACTTAGAGGAAAGAAAAATACTTCCACAAGAAAAACTGTCAGAAGCTTCAAATATAACTTTGTGTTCATTAATGCAACAGAGCCATGAAAAACACTATATAGACCAAGAAACTTTGTGCTGTTTGGAAAAAGAAGCGACCAAGGAAGTATCAAAATTTAAAGAACAAAATGTATTGTTGGAAGGATATAAAAAAGACATACGGACATGAGAAAGAGTGAGATTTGATATGGTATAATATTTATGCAAAGGAGAAAGCCAAATTAATCAACACAAAAAAGGCAGCCCCAAAGATATTAAAAGAGAAATGCAAGCAAAGACAACCAGATATGGAAAATTTCACAATAAAATAAGATCACAAAGAGGAATGTAGAACAGAATATTAATCAAGTAGAAGTTAACAAAATAGAAGGTGAAGTTGTAGAATATTTGCAAAGTGAAGGATTCAGCATAGAAAGTCTAACACAGGTCATATCACAGCATGATGGAACAACTAGTCCCCAACGTAAGGAGAAATAAGAGGAGCAGGAGACATTTGAAGAAGAAATATGGACATGACAAAGAGAAATTTAATATGGTGCAAATTTATGCAAAGGAGAAGGCAAAACTAAGTAATGCAAGAAGAGCAGCGCCAAAGATATTTGAAGAGAAATACAGGCAAAGACATCCAGATATGGAAAATCCTACAATACAAAAAATAAGAAAACTAAGAGAAAAAGTAGAAAAGAAGATTACTACTGGATAAATGTTCAAACAATAAATTGTTATCATGGAAATGTTCAGAATAGGGCAGTTTTATCGTTATTGGTGCATGCATTTTGCTTCATTGCCTACTAGAAAAATGCTCAAACAATAAATTTAAAATGTGCTCTAACTTAAGTCTAACAAATGTACTGTATTAAACAAGGAATATAATTTAATAAAGTCAGGAAGGCATATCAAAGAACACATGTATGTTTCTTGTTTTGTGCACAAGGGGCCTCTGATTTGAAAACAGCCCAAAGTTAATCTTTATCCACCACTGGCCAGATGCATTTTCTTTGGATGTAGTGTGGGTTTTAATGCCGTTTCAATGAATGTGAGTTTCAAGGGCAGAGAAGTTTTAATGCCAAGTCTATTTTCATTGTGAGACACTATTCTTTGTTTAGCAGATACCTGTTAGTGTTTGTGCATTGTGTTATAAAATGTAAACAAATAAAATCCAGAAATGCAACTTGGATTTAAGGATGGGCAATAGAAAATGCACTCCAGGATTGCCCCTCATGCCACTAATGGATAGATGCAGTTCCAAATTGCTTCATCCCTTATATGGGTCCCCTCAAATTATCTATGGAATGATCGCAGTTATTCTCACTAGGGCTAAAATACTATTATCAGCCATGGGATAGGTAAGACTAATCAGAAAATATTAATTCAAGAATCAAGCAACAAAAGGGAATTGGCTAAGCTTAAAAAGTCCTCCAAGTGAATCTATTTTGTGGTAGTCAATAGTTATAAAACATTGCCCTTTTTAGATCACTATGTGCCCCTCTCACCCCCCCCCCCCCAGTCTTCAACAGCTTCTGGTGCCTTTGAATGTGAGTAAAACTCAGTAAGGAATATTTTAGAAAACTTTAATCCTGAAAACAGCATTAACATCTAGGAACAAAGTTCACGCTATAAACCAATTTGCTCTTCCTGTCCTAACTTACAGTTTTGGAGTAACTGATTGGCCTGAAAAGGTGTTGAGATAGATTAGACACCAAAACAAGAAGGATGCTTCATGTTCATCAAATGATTTATAAAAATCAGTGCAGACCAAGATTATATATTCCCAATTCCAAAGGAGGTATAGGCCTCCTTGAAATTGATTACATATATAGATGTGCAATTTTGGGACTCCATACATATCTGCTGACCTCACAAGACCCAAATGTAATGAAAGTTTTGAAAAATGAGAATAAACCTCATGTTGATCAGGATTGAACACAGGAATGATTAAGGAGAGGCGAATTTAAACCAAAAGATAAAGTTAACAATGGCAGCCCAAGATAGTGGACTAGGTACACTTTGGTTTACAAAGTCCATTGAACATGTGGGAGAAACAGACAAATGTAGGTTTTGTAAAACAGAATTGGAAACAGTTGCACACCTTGTTGCCGGCTGTGACATACTAATGGCAGAAGGACTGTATACTGAAAGGCATAATAATGTGGTAAGACTGTTGCATTGGAGATTGTGCAAACATTATAATACTGAAGTAGCTAAAAAACACTGGCGACATGAGCCACAAAGTATCATAGAAAATGATGGTCTTCATCACATGGGATCACCCATTACCAACAGTTAAAAAGATAGATGTGAGAACCAGTTATAGTCGTCCATGAAAAGACAAAAGTATCAATGATCATTGAAATTGTTACACCCAGTGACTATAGTGTCTTGCATACAGAGAAATAGAAAGTCACAAAATATCAGGATTTGCAGGCATAAATGAGAGCAATGTGGAAGAAAGAGATACCCAGACAGTTACAACAGTAGTAGGGGCAACAGGTCTTATGAAAAAGTATCTAAAATCATATTTAGATATGTTACTGACACTTGTAACTCCATACAAATTGCAGGAGTAATTACTGGGCACATTGTGGGTGCTGCGAAGAGCACTTCTAGCTAACATCAAAGATTGAAACAATACTAATTTCATGAACTTTAATCATAATTTGACTTGGGAATGGGGTCCATGGTATCAGAAATCCAAAAGATTTGGAGAAATTAAAAAGAAATAAAGCTACTCTTTAAAGTATATTAAATGATGTTGCATTATAAAACCTTTTATTGTAAAGAATATAAATATTGTACAAAAAATATATTAACACCATATATTGTTCATCTTGTGTTTTTCAAGCTTTCTTTTCCTTACATTTCTGCTGTCTCTCTCCAGCTTAATCTTTACCCCTCTAATCCCACCCATATTATCTGCATAGCTACCTCACTTAAATCCTCCTTCAGCTGAATTATATATTCCTTCAGTTTTAACCCACCTTGAAACTTTTATTCTTGCATATCCTTTGTTTTCTTGTGTACGTTTGTGTGAGTTATAAACACCCTGTTTCCATACTTTATTTACTTTTTAAATGCTAATTTCCTTCCCTGACCTCTGTTGAAAAGGTATCTCATTCCCAGTCAGTTAATTTCCTTCCCTGACCTCTGTTGAAAAGGTATCTCAGTCCCAGTCAGTTTATTCGGACCAAATGTAAAATTAAAAGTAATAGGTAAAATAAACACAATGTTTCCACATTTGTACTCTAAATTATTGCTTATTTTTGTACTACTTGAGGTTAGATTCCTGAGTTGAGTCTAAAAATGGTCCATGGGGATCAGGTGCTGTAGGGTTAACAAATACAAGTAAATGCTATATATTTAAATGCAACCCAAAAGCATTATAGCTAACCCAGTAAGATCTCTAAGGAGATTTCTTTTCAACTGGATAAAAAATACCATTAAAATGCAACAACGATCACGTGGTCAAAAAAATTTAACGAGGGTTTCCTGACTAAATATTCAAAAGCCTAGGGTTTCCTGACAAAATATTCAAAAGCCAAGGGCCCTTTGATGGAGGCAGTTAAGTAACCTCAGAAGAGTGTTTTCGCTGCAGGATTATGTTGCAGTTTCCTCTGGAAAGCATGGGTGCAAGAACGTTATTGGTTGTAGCAGCAAACCAGGAAGTATGACCAAGAAGAGAGTCCTATGAATAATGCACAAATATACAAAGCTGGGCTTTACTCTATGTCCTCTGCTAGAATCCTCAGAAAAAAATGAACAAAAGAATTGTTTTTTATATTATCATAAGTAGTAAGATATTGTGTGTGTTTGGCTTACTGAATAAATTTGACTGTCTTTTGAAACCGACTTAGCTTGAAGAAGAAAAAGACTGTAGGGGGATTCAATAAAGCTTACATGGTCATCTTTCACATGGCTGCAGATAGTTTTAGATTCTGTAAGTGCTATGTAGAGGCACTCACCCTTGCACAAACAAGGTAAACACCATGGCATTCTTATTACAGCATAAGCAGCAGAATTGCATGCTAATCAGCCAATCCAACATGGTGGAGCTATTCAAGCTATAAAGCATCTGTATAGAGTCCTTGCTAGTTTTTCCTGTGAATTCCAAAACTTTTGGAATATAGCCATGGAAAGGAGTCTACGTGGACAAAATGATAGGGGCTGCTGCTGCAATTTATTTGTATGTGCTACAGGCTGAAGTCAGTGCTGCTGCTAATAGGCCTAGGCTGAGAAGAAGAGTTTTCAGGCCCCGTTTAACTTTTCACAACCTACATGATGTGAAAATTGTAGAGAGCTACGGGGTGGACAGGGACAGACTACAGGAACTTTGTGACCTCTGCTGTCAGCTTAGAGCCAACTGAGTGGACAACCTTCCAGTAGAGACTAAGGTCTGTGCAGACCTTAGAATCTTACCTACAGGTACCTTTCAGAGACCAACAGGGGACATGCTTGACGTGTCACAGGCATCAGCTCCTGAATGTTATGATCCTACATGTCAGTGACCACATATAGTTTCACAATAGTTCTGAGGAGAGGGCCAAAAATATTCAGGAGTTCTACCATGTAGCACACTACCCTGAAGTACTGGGCACCATAGATTGCACACATATAGAAATGAAGGCACCACCTGGGGAACACAGTAGGCGCTACATAATTCAAAAACAAAAAAGTCACGACAGTTCAGCTCCAACCATTTATTCCATTATTCAGCCATTACAGATCTGGTACCATGGCTATTCACCTTCAGGGAGCTAAACAGTTAAGAAGCCTTCTTTATATACATGTGGAACCCAATTATCATAACAATTATCCAATTATACAATCAATAATTTTTTTTGTTTTTGATTAAACCCATCAAACCACAAAAACAATTCTTATTCCTTTTCATTTGTATACCATTTAATATAAAACATTTACTTCCTGATTCAAACTAATAGGAGACAATCCCCCAGACTTAATAAAGTCCATGTAGGAATAGCGTTATTCCTACACAGTGAATGGTGTCTGGGTCTGCATCTCCCTTTCGGCAGCGCACCTTGCATATTAATGAAGGTGCGCTACTGGGACTGAGCCATGTACATTGATATTGAATCAATGCAGGGGGTATGTTACAGTAGTGGCCGCAGATCTGTAACATGCCCCCTGGACTGTCAAAGTGCTGTACGGCACTTTACAATAGAAAGTGTCCACACACTGAGATGAGTGGGAAGTGAATGTTATGCAGGGGGTGTATGACAGGTACTGTAACACGCCCCCTGCATTGTGAAAGTGGCGTGCGGCACTTTACAATAAAGTCTGCTTGGACACATACCTGTCAATCTCTTAGAATAAGAAGTCTGGACAAAGCCAATAGTAAAAGTGGGACAAAACCCCAAACACAGGGACAGTTTTTAAATATTTCTCCTACAGACTTTGAAAGTTGATAGAATGGCAGGTTTTGCATTAGCATGGATTTCTTGAAGAGTATGTCAACCGAAAATCAAATGTCTGTCATTATTTTCTAACTGCAGTCTGTAATGATTTGATCAGTGATTTTCCAGAGAAACAATGTTATGAAAAACGGACCAATAATATGAGGCACAAATGTGGACATTGTGCAAAAATTTGTACAGTTAAGAGGCTGACCTGAAAATGAAGTAATGTCATGTAGGGGGTGTGTTACAGATAGGATTGTAAAGGTGCCGTGTACAGCAGTAAAATAAAGTATCCTTGGACGTTTGCTTCATAACTGAAGTGTGATGTTTCACTTAAAATTAATGACTTTTTTATTTCTTTTTATGAAAAATTTAAGCATAGCTGAGCAGGTTTGGGAGGTGCGGCACTTTGCTCAGCAGTGCTTAAATGTAATGAAAAGCTATAAAGAAATGTATAGCTGAAATGTTCACAGCCGAGTTAACTGAGTGGTTAAAGTCACAGATTTGCATGAAGTAGGTGCATGGCTCGAATACCAAGACAGGCCATTCAGCTTTTACATGGGAAAGCATTTTTAAATGTTTTTATTTTATTTAATGATGTAGTAATTAATATTTGTTAACCAGGGTAGTATAGCTGGTCCAAAATCCCATTATCAGTGGAGATATGAGGTGAAAAACCCAACCCCATTTAAACACATGTCCCATACAGTACTGTCCCTCCACAAGGTAATGTAATGAAAGCACGTAGGGGGAGGTCATGTAAAGTAAAATATAAACACTTAATAATAATGTATCAGTAATGAGTAATTAATATGTAATTCTGACTTTAAGTGAAAGCTTTTGTTTGCCCTTAGCTCAGTTTTGCAATGCTTAAACAAGACCTGTCTGAGCAATACTTAACAGTCCTTAGCTCCACTTAGCTGGTTTGAGCATTGCTAAGAAGTCTCATTCTAAGCAGTATTCAGCTCAGCTAAGCGGATTTGCACACTGCTAATTACTGCTCAACAATTGCCACTTTAATCACTACTCAACTCATCTAAGTGGGTTTGTGCACTGCTAAGCTTTGCTCAGCATTTTTAAAAATGATCCAATGGTGCAAAGGGTGGGAATATGGCTATATTTAAATAACACAGGTGGGAATACAGGCAGAGCCTGTTAGCTCCCACAAGGATCAAATGCTATGGCAGGTGCTGTTGAAGGGGCATGCTTTTGGGTGCAGTGTTTGGGCATGTTGGTGTCCAGGGTCATGGCTGGGCTCCTTGTAAAGAACCATGATATTAGACTGCTGCAGGGCCAGTACCAGAACTCAGAATACAAGTCTGAGGCCTGAGACCATCTATCATGTGAACTCACCAATGCCAGTGGCATCCCCCATACTGGTGAGCAGGTCTGTCATTATAATGACCTGACACAGAGGAAGGGGGTGCTCTTGGCCCAATGGATCTAAGATGCTCAGGACAGGAATGCCCCAGAAGTTTGTAAGTATAGCAACTGGTGATTTATCAGATTATAGTATGAATATCTGAGACAGCTATGCATAATGGTGTGCTTTCTCCCCACAGCTGCAGAGGAGACAGCTTGTAACATGGAGGCCCACTGAGGATGACTGGTGAGGCAGCACTAACAGTGTGAGTACATATATATCTTGATATATATATATATATATATATATATATATATATATATATATATATATATATATATATATATATATATATAGTCCAATAAATAAGAAAGTGTAATTGTTTGTTGCCATTAGGTATAGTGTGTTCTGTGTACTGAATAAATGTGTTAGACCAACATTCATATAAGTAACTAATGCCAGGTACTGTGTAATACAGATGAATGCAGTAAACAGGCTACTATTGATGAAAAGAAGCCAATAATGTAGCAATACTGTGTAGGAATGAATCTGTTAATGAGCCATACTGTGCTTGCTACTGTGAAAGTAATAACTGACATACATTCTTCATCTACAGGATATGAAGTACAACCGAATGTAGAAGTTGGAATGTAATAAACCACTGTGTCATGTTACCCACAATAAAGCTTATTCCAAAAAACTGTTGTGTTTAATCTGGTCTGTTGAAGAAATACAAGTGTACAGGTGCTGCACAGCAAATATGTCTATGAGAGCATGAATCCAGTACAGTTTGTCTGCTAGGCAACTGTGAAGGTGTAAAACAAGATGCAGTTAAAATTGATATATGTTCTGCAGTAAAATCTAAACCTTTGATATTAATGTGTAATGTATTATAGTGTGTTCCCTACAGCATTGTCTTGGGTTAACCTTTGCATTTCAGCTACATGTATTCCTGGATGTAGGTATGATGATGCAGGTAAGTATGAGACTGTAATAGTTGAAGACTGCAAATATATCTGATGCTAAAATGTATATGGGTGGGGTATGCAACCCAGCACCCTGCAATGGTCTGTACAGATCACACATATTCACACCCACTAGGGGTTAAATGTGTACACTTGCATTCAAAGTATCAATACACAGTTCACTAACTACAATGCATGAATCTCAGGCATGTATGTTCAACTGTCACTACAGACTTCTGTGACACTCCACTTGTATTACAAGGTTAGACTGTGTAACCAAGTTAGTTTTAGGCACAAATCAAACAGTAGACAACAATGCCCCAGTAGCTCAGTGTGATATGGAATAGCTATATGTTACATTTTGCACACACAGACCACGGTTTAAATCCAGGGACTGGTATGAAGATGTGTTCATAGTGACACACAAGTAATCCTGAGTATTTGTAGAAACTGTCAGGTGGAGTTAACAGATTTTCTCCACAGGGCTCACAGGTAAAGAAATTGTTGTATTAGCTGCATAAAGGGTATACTAATAAACTGTACAAATGTTCCAGTGTCCAGCCCCATCCCTACAAATGAAAACAGGATAGCTATATACACCATGCACTCTTCCTGATACATGTCGCTCAAGTGTCAACACTGTTATGGCTAGTGATCACTGCCAATAACATTACACAGATATAAATCCAGTACAAGTATGCCATTAGCACACTCACACAACAACAGTGTAGGATACAGTGTAGGATACATCTTGTTAATCATATATGTAACTCTGACATGTATGAGTCCTCCCTACCCATGTACCTAGAGTTATCACAGCTTGCCTCAGAGCATTCAAGGTTGACAGATTGACAGGTATATTTGTGCTACAGTAGTTATAGGCCTCAAGTAGATGTAAAGTTAGAGCAGACCTGTAGAATATTGAGTAGTACTGTTGTGAAAAATATAGCCTATGCAGTTGTTCATGGACTGTTTTTCTCTCCCCCACCCCTTATCTGCATCAATAAGTATTCATATACTATGGGTATGTTTTTAAAACCTAATGTTGGGACTTGTGTTCTGTTATTTATATGTTTAAGGGGTTGCATACTAACATACCTTGCTCAAATGTCATTGTTGGTGGCCTGTTGCCTTAACTGTTTCTGGCATGCTGTTACAATAATGAGTGTTCCATTTGTGCATGTGTTCTGTTTGCCATGCAATTTTTCCAATTCTATTCTGCATTAATTGGAACACCCATGCATGCTGTTATAACTATTGTTGAAATGTGTTGCCTATGACTAACTAATACACTTTGAAAATTCTCCACATCATACCAAGTTTGGGTAGGCTGATCCCAGTGAATCCACCTGTCCTGCCTCATCTGGCTGTGGCACTGGATCCCAGCACATCTGGGACCCAACCTCAAATGGGTCTATATTAGATAAACAAAAGTTTATCTTACCGAACGCTGACATTATCGAAAATCCCAGAACTCGAAACTGCAATTGTGGGGGGCTGTGCCCCCACACCCCCCACTAAATATATATTCCAACTCTGAGATTGCACTACAGAGAGGAAAGTGCAAATATTCCCATCTTCACTGTACTGCGATCTCACAATTCTGGTTTCGGGTTCCGGGGTTTTTGCTCATGTTAGCGTTCAGTAAGATAAACTTTTGTTTATCTAATATAGACCCCCTCAAACTGCCTCCTTTGCTGGTCCTACACCACCCTCTGGTGAAACCATGTCAGGGGATGGGGCCCAGGCCCCTCTGGGCACGGGCACGGAGAGCACCTGGTCACCCAACACCAGTTCCAAGGTATGATGCACAGGGTCATCCAGAGGAACTTGGATGTACATCTGCACCAGATCAAGGGCGGACTGGCACACCTTGAGGGGCATGCTGGCCCTGTCATCCAGCCCCCAGCACAGCCACCTTCAGGGCTGTGAAGGGGCCATGGTAACTGCCCATGGGTGGGGACCCAGTCCCACTGTTTCCATCTGAGGGCATGTGGCCCTCCAGTTCCCAACCACCCTCCTCATCCAAGGTGTTTACCCCACTCATGTGTCATACAATGCCCCTGTCTGCTGTCTTGTCTGTCTGCAAAAGTAACCTCTCCTACCCAACTTACTTCCCCAACCTTACCTACAACCTTCCCCAACATCCCACTCTCATCTTAAAAAAAAGAGGCATCTGTCCCACTCCAGAAAAATCATGTCCCATACATAGCTCTCCATTTTGCCCCCATGTACACTGACATCAATCAGTTTACCCTTGAATTACTCAAATGTATGTCTCCCATACTCCTCCCTGTCGGGTGTGAGGCTTTAAATTCCAAATTGTCCTCATCACTCACAGCTGTTGCTGCAGAAGAAATGGAGAGCTATGGTCCTTTCCTACACCTGTCCTGCACATCCCTAGCTGCCTTTCATAATGTTTTTTCCCCTACTTGCCCCCATTTCACCACTTTCTTATCACCCCTATTTTCTTTTCCTTTTTTGAAATTAGAGTGGGTTTAAGTGGGAGAAAGCACCGTGAAGCTAAGCATCTCTTGACATCGCTTAGCGTCATGCAAAACCATGCAAACCCGTGTAAAACTGCTTTAATCACTTAATCCCATTTAGCCACTGTTCTGCCCAGCAACAAAATAACTGGCCCTGCCAAATCTCAAACCCAGGACACTGTACACTAGAGTCAGATCAACACACTGCTGCACCAACTCAGCTATGAGAGAAGAACGGCTTTTGTAAATATATCATGCATTACAGTCATTTAACATTAGGGAAAAAAAAGTCAGCACTACCAAGTTTTGGACACAGGACCATGTGCTCTAGAGTCAAAGCAACACACCACTAAGCCAAACCAGCTGGCAGAATTAGTAATGCTTTTGTGAATATATCAAGCAATATAGACATGTATCGTTAGGGAAAAAGACAAAGCTGTCAAGTCTTGAACACAGGACCTTCTAAAGCGGAGTCACAGCAACACACCACTACATAAAATGAGTTCTGAGGAATTGCTGATGCATTTCTAAATATATCATGCACTACAGGGATGTAACTTTAGGTAGAAAAAGACATCAGTGACAAGCATTGAACCCAGAACCATGGGAACTACAGTCAGAGCAACATAACAGTAAACCAACCAATCTCTAGAGTACAGCAACTGGTATACAAACATCCTGACTGCCAGTCACACTCTACATACACACACACACACACACACACACACACACACATATATATATATATATATATATATATATATATATATATATATATATATATATATTGGCCCAAGTGTATTTGGGCCACTGATACAGAACCAGTACACAGACAAATAAATGCTGCTGGATGTACGGGAGGCCTACAATATCAGGTAAAGCTGACAACTGCGCAGACTGTTGCTAAATATCCACAGTTGTGCCCCCTATTTATGGCAGGGTCATCATAAAACCTATTCTGTGTACTCCCATACTGGCAAGGCAGTGCAGATTGGGGTTACAAAACCATGATAATACAACAAAGGAATAATGGTGCCCTGCAACGTCCAGCAAAACTGGTTGATTCTACTGCAGTCTCTGCCACCCACAGTAGCACGTTAAAGTCCTGCAGGGTGGGACACATTTCACAATTATGAATCTGTACTAAATGTTGCCTAACACTCTCTGGATGGCACTGTTATATAACATATGCACCACAGTTTCACTTTACAACCCTGAAATACTGACATATTGAAATTCAGTATCCTGGGACTGTAAAGCCAAAAACTGCAAAACCCCAAAAGCGTGAAATTCAAATTTGCAACTACTCACATACACACTCCACATACAAACAAGCACACATACACCTTCCTCCCTACACTATAAACCAACAAAATACACACAAACACAACAAAAGCACTACCGCTAACCCTACATATAAGTGGGGGGGGGGTGCAAGCCCACCTGCACCACCCCCTACTTGTATATACTAAATCCAAGGTCAAACTAAAAACACAAACACACAAAAATCACCACTACACACTCTACACTCCCCTTGCACACACACAAATATCACATACAAACAAATACCACCACTCGCAACACGTACACGCTCACACTCTTACCTACCTACCCCAACTCATACCACAAAACTCCAAACACACTCACACACACTAAAATCCCTACCCAAAACCCCTAATAAAACATCACTTATCTGAATTTCCTGCTACATCCACACCGCAGATTCGACATTTCCACATTCGCCATTTCCACACACAGTATTCTGCACTTTCGCACAAGTGCAGTTTTGACCCTTCGGTCTCAAGCTACTGAAGTCTGATATTTCAGTAGTTTGAGATTCTGAAGTGAAACTACACCACAGGACATGCTTCACCTGGACTGTTGTGGGTACCCTCAACCAGGCCATGCTGTGACGCAACAGCTGACACTGCACCCTCACTGACAGTAACAGCTTGCTCTCCACCAATGTCTTCACAATCCCTAGTCTGACTCCTGGCCAGAATGCAACAGCTGTGGCCTGCTACACATGCAGCGGTATGTCCAACTACCTGTTACAAACCTAACAGTGCTCCCAAACACCTGGAAGGGCATCCACACAACAACCAAAAATAAAGGGTTGTGGGGATGTTGAGGTTTTAAGAGACATGTCTCAGTCTGGCCCTGCAAATATACACAGCTGATAGACCAGCATCAGCTGCAGCAGCATGCACAGTCAGATAGAAAAGGATTTATGACACTCACATCTGCCTGTATCCTTACTCACCCCAACACAGATTTACACACTACATTGCTACAGAATCTGAAATTCTGTTAACAATGGTCAGACATACATACCTCTCAGCTGTACAGATTTCCACAGAATGTCCAGATGTTTGGCTCATATTTGGCCTGTTCCTCATAAAATTTATGTTTTTTCTGGCAAATCACTGGGATATGAGGAATGAAGTCACTAAATAAAGATATACATTTGAGTTGCAGACTTCAAATCCTTCAGAGAATGTATGTCAAAATAAACACTGTTACTCTAGAAAAGTTTATAAGAGCAATATTTAAAATCCATCCCTATTTTTGGCCCTTTATCCCCCCATTTATTGGGCTTTGTCTAGATTTCTTGTGCTAAAAGGATGAGAGGTATGCAGACAAAGCATGCAAAACTGTGGATATAACACATCACTCCAAACAGTGAACAGTATTTCCACCTACCCTCTGTGATGGTGTAGCTCCCACACCTCGATAATGTACTTCTCACAGGCCAGGAAAAGGGGCAAGGCCCACATGAAGGCCTTAATTATAATAATGTTTTGCCATGCCATTGCCTAATGGAAAGGCAACACAGCTGTTCTGGATGCAGTTAGCAAGTGGGAGACATAGACTGGTGCACAGGCCCATCACCTGTTTATGAGCATTACCTTCAAAAGGCAAGTTGCTGCCTATGCTAAACAGGTCTGACACTTTCTTCATGAAGACAGACTCCGATTCTTTACAACACTAATTGTGGATTTCTTCTGACAAAGGAGTACAGCACTATACCAGGTATGTCATAAAATTAAGCATGTAATGGAATGCAGATGGGAGGATGCAGTCATGGGAAATAGGAATTTAAAAGTAGGTCTTAACAACACTTCTTGGACTGACATGTTGTTGTTAGTCTGCTGTCCAACACCTATCTCCATCCCTGATGGCTCTGTCTGCAGTGACATAAATCACAGCTCTGGCCCTTGAGTCACACCAGCAATGGTCAGCTCACATATGACTACTTGATTGTCTGTTGTACAATACTGACTGTGACAATGCCAGCCCAGCTAACTGGGATGTTGTAAATAATCATATGTCATTTGTGAATATTAATATTTGTGTTATTGATTTATTTCCAGTTTGATGACCAGGGAAGTCCACTGTTCCCAGGGAGCCTGTTTTCAGTGGAGGCCTGGGAAGAAAAGCTCCACAGTACAAAATATAGTTAAAGATACAGAACTGTATAGTAAAAACAGTTTCAAATACAAATTCATGTCAAAATGAAAGAGAAACATTTATAATATTTACATAAAACAAAATATTATGTGGATTAGCAGTTATTGAGCTTGAACCATGCTTATAAGTAACCTAGATCCACACGAGGTAAGATCTAGGTTGGTAGAATGCAGCTACATATGATACATATGCTTGTCTTATAAATGTAAGAGACCTATATATGTTATGTGGATATTAAACAACTTGTGCAGAAGTGTGTGTTGAACTGTATGTTATGTACTAAGCGTGTTGAACTGTATGTTATGTACTAAGCTCATACTTCTCAACTGTCCAGAGTTTTGCAAACTGACTACGTGTTTGCCTCATATTTTTAGTCATTTTCTCATACATTTGTGTATTGTCTGGCAAATCCCTGGCAAATCATTAAAGATTGAAGTCATAAAATTATAGCAATCATTTGAAT
This sequence comes from Protopterus annectens, assembly GCF_019279795.1. Classification (NCBI taxonomy): domain Eukaryota; kingdom Metazoa; phylum Chordata; order Ceratodontiformes; family Protopteridae; genus Protopterus; species Protopterus annectens. Next base: position 89,608,187 of record NC_056734.1, read on the forward strand.
GTCAGATGTCATATCCTTCAGAAAATTCATGCAAATGCAAAACCTGGTATTCTATCAACTGTCTACATGTGTAAGAGCAATATTTATAGTGTCACTATTTTTGGGCCTTTGTTCACCCTTTATTTGCACCTTTGTCCAGATGTCTTGCTCTAAGAGATTGAGAGGTATGACTGAGCTTCAAGACTGTATCCACAGTGTACTGTACTGGCAAAGAACAGAAATGTATATAAAGTATTACCTGTGCAAATGTATGTATTAGAAGCTGGAAGCCTCAAACATATAGACATAAGTTGCAAAACATCAAGTAAATAAGCTGAACTTGTTTTACGAATGTGTTATCTCAGTTTCAGTGCAGCAAGCAAACATAAATGTCTACAGTTAGAGGTTTTTGTATTGTCTTGAAACATAAATAATTACTAGGTTGAAAATGCAAAGGTGTTTAAGTGTGTTATGACTTCCACTTCTACACAAACATCAGACAGATATGTATTTCTGACGCAGAGAAGTTAAATGCATGTCAGTCGCTGTTAGCCTGGGAACTGAAGGCAGGTGAGAAACACTCATGTAATTTGAACTAACCCAGCATTAATGTTTTACTTTCTGACCTCTCAGAGAAAGATCTTTGCATGTTGTATATGGCTTTGTATCTGACAACATCCACTCATCTGCATTTGCCTTGCTAATAGTAAGGAACTAGGGAAATGCAAAATAATTTACATATAGATGGGAATATAATATATCTGTCTGTGTGGTCTGCATTGCTCTGAGTATCTCTGCACTTAATTTTGATTTGAAGCTCTTTATTTAAAGTGAGCACTTCTATTTTATGTCTTATTCTAGTATTACATTTGTTTAGTGTTAAGTTTTCTGTTCTGTTGGAATTTTAAGAGTTCTTGGCTAGGGTCAGTGAAAGTTACCAAAGAATTCCTTTGCAAACCGTGAATAAGATCAGTTAATTGGGAGGAGCTGAGAGACAGCATTGCATTTTTATTTAGAAATATTTGTAGTTAGCTGAAGTGTTTGTGTATTCTGCATTACTCTATCAGTCATCTCTGCATTTAATGTTGATTTGAAGTTCTAAATTTTGATCACTTCTATTTTGTATCTTATTCTAGTATTACATTTGTTTTGTTGTAAGATTTCTGTTCTGTTGGCATTTTAAGAGTTCCCCCTTCACCTGCCCATTCCTCATTGTGTTCCTAAATTTGGTGGCTTTTGAGTTTCCCACCCCTACTATAAAGCATATTTTAGACACTCCTCTCAGTCCCATCTCATCAGCTTATTCTACTGAGTAGAGAGATTATTTGGGAAGGCCTTCCCCCTTAGTTTCTCAGCCTTAAATTATCGTGTTTCATCCCTTCCCACTTAACCTAAAAATAATTACTGTATTTGTGTTTCTTCCTACTTTATTACTTTATTTTGCTTTTGCTGCCTGTTCTTAAAAGTACTCAATTGCACTTATTCTGCTGCATTTATTACTGCTTGTTAGTAGTCTGATTAAACTGTAACTATTATTCTAAGCCTTTTGGTGTAAGCACTTAAGCTTCAGGACAGTTGTTTTACATTTAGATGGTTTGTAGTCTGCACTCTTGTGGGAGGAGAGGGTAAATTATGCCCTTCTGAGCTGGAAACTGCTGGTTAAAGGCTTATTGTGCCTGATTATTTGAACTGTTTCTTTCTGAAATTGGTTCACCTCATTTGCTGTAGCATTGACTAGGTTCACCTGCACCCTAGTGGCAGGAGTTTGCAGTTAGAACTTGTCTGATTAAAGACTGCTGGAACAGGGCTCAGTTTTGAGTTTTTTTGTTAATTTGTTTAAATCAGTTTGCTCTTGTCAGCTACTGTTATATTTAAGTGTGTATCTGTTCTGTGTTAAATTGACCTAAACAGAGTTTAAATATCTTTAGCATAGTCTGGTAACAGGTTTTGCTGTATTCAGATCTGTTTGTGATTCCTGTTTTTTCTGCTATGCCATCTTGTGTTGGCCAGGGCCTGCCTGCACTTACTGGAAGTAAGTGAACTGGTTGGAACTGTCTGGCAGAGGGTGTAGTGCTACAAGCTCAGGGACAAGGGTCGATTGGTCAGTTCCATTGTTTCTATTTTACCTTTATGTATTTATCTCAGTTGCAGTTTTTTTTCCCTTACCAGCACTCCTGTGTAAGTGAGGCCCTCACCTGCAGCTACTGTATTAATTTTATCCAGCCATACTCACACCTGGAGGTACTCTCCTCAGATAGTACCCACTTTACTATCCCTGACCTGTCTTCCACATATTCTGATAACCATGGACAGACAATTTCAAGTAGTTTCTCCTGCTAGTCTGGTTAATATATGTATCCTGAGACAGTGTAGCAACTGCCTTATGTACACAGATAACCCTCTACTACTATCACCTAAGAACACAATATGAGATGCAGTTACATTAAGAACCTAGGATCCTTGCTGTCTCAGTCACATGCCAGTACATGATTGACAGACCATGATGCTTTGCCAGAGATGACCTTCATCTGTCTCCCCTGGGCTTTAGGCATCTGGTAAAGGCTCTTGCCTCCCCCATAGTGCCTTTTTTAGGCAAAGTCATGAGCACAAAATTACCAACATGAAAAATTCCTATAAATTAAATTTAAAGGTCATGCTGTTAAATGCTAGGAGTCTTAGCATGAAACCATACTTGCACTCATTGCAAGCATTCCTTGCCCTGGAGGATGCTGACATTTGTGCAGTCACTAAAACTTGGTTCAAAGCTCCGAAGAGCACCCCAACCTTACCAGGTTACTCATCCTACCATATTTTCAGACCCCAAACAGGGTTACAAGCCCAAAGGAGGTGGAGCTTCAATATTTATCAAAGACTTACACACCTCCAGGCAGGTCAAACAGTGTGGCACACAGGAGACACTCAAAAGTGCAGTTAACTGACAAACACCTATTCAAATCATAGCTAGCAACAGACCCCCAACCATGACTCAGGACACCCACTCACCTATCTGGGCTTACTTGAATCCAAGATTCATCCCTGTACCCTGATCCTGGGTGATTTTAACTACCAAGCCATAGAGTGCAAGACCTATTCTAACCCAAACATGAATGCCCAGGGATTCCTCAACTTTGTCAATGGCAATGCATTGGATCAGCTAGTCAACACCCCTATGAGAGGTGAAAATATCCTGTATCTAGACCTAACTGACATGACTAGCCACTGTAGCACTCCTACAGTGACATCCTCCTTGGTAAGATCCAACCATAAAGTGATCACCTTTGAAGTCACTATCTCCCCTGACCCCCCCCCCCTTTGTCAAGGTCAAATGAAAAACTTTTCCAAAGTTGACTGAGCAGGTATAAGCAACTTCACAGTCACCGTTCCTTCAGTTGGAACTAGCACTAATGTCCAAACCTACACCAAAAAACTATATGAGCACCTACATAGCTGTATGGACTCAGCAATACCTGACAGGACCACATCATCTTCCTCAAGGAAGAATAAACCTGTCTGATGGACAGCAACAAGAAACAAACTCTATAATAGGAGGAAACAATTGTTGTCCAAGGCCAAGAAGGAGTAGGTGCCAAGTTGGCAGCAATCTCTCCTTTGTCTGAACAAGCAGATAAGGTCACTGGTGAAATCCTCTAAGGCTAACTAAGTCAAAATTGGCCACATCCACCAAGGACAATTGCAAGCCCTTCTTCATGACATCCCCCAGCACATAACCCCTCCCCTCATCACCATGGAGCAGGTCCTCAATGCCCTCTCAAAGGGGAAAAATAAAGTCTCCATGGGACCCGATAATATCCCTGGCGGTATCCTACATGAACTTGGGCATGAGCTCTCAGCTCCTTTAAACACCCTATTCAACCACAGCCTGAGCACCGGCTTCATCCCAGCTGAATAGAGGACAGCCGCGGTCATCCCTCTACACAAAGGTGGGGCCTCCACTGACCTAGGCAATTATAGGCTCATCAGCCTAAATAGCCTGATCTCCAAGGCCATGAAACACATTATCGTGGACCTTATAAATAAGGACATTGGCAACCTCCAAATGCTTGATCCCACACAGTTTGATTTTGTCAAAGGGAGATCATGCTTGCTAAACTTGGTTGACTTCTTTGAAACAGTCACCAAAGCCATGGACGAGGGGAAGACAGTGCACAGTGTCTAATTTGATCTAGCCAAACCCTTTGACACTATTTTCCTACTCACCCATAATACATAAACCCTCCTAGCTAGGAATCAACGTGTATGTTACCAGATGGGTAGCTAACTGGCTCACTGATAGCACCCACTCAAGCAAAGTAGGGGAAGCCATCTCTAGTAGTAGACCCGTAACAAGTGTACCCCAAGGATCATTCTTGGGCCTCTACTGTTTGGTATATACTTTTCTGAGGTGCAAACCAAAACTGGTGGTCTGTGGCTGATGAAGTCTGCAGATGACTGCAAGCTGGGAGTTTTAAATTCCCCTAGTGATGTGAACATTCTCCAAGAGGGCCTTAACCAGACTAATGAATGGAGCCAGAAGCATGGCCTCAAACTGAATGCCAAGAAATGCATCATTATCCCCTTTGGGGAAAATGTCACCCCCACTAATTATGATGTTAATAACAATGTACTAAGCATGCAATCAGTCATGAGGGACTTGGGCACCCAGGTTGATAGCAACATGACTTTTGACCACCACATTGCCTCCGTTGTATAGAAGGCTTTCTACATGGCCCACCTCATAAATAAGGGTATTTCATCCATGAACAAAATCATAACATCCCTGTACTCCTCCTTATCAGACCCATTATTGAGTACAATGCCCCCATCGACATGTACCTTGCCAAGCACATGCAGCAGTTGGAGAGACCACAGAGGTTCCTGATCAAGAAAATCCAGGGTCTCAAACAACTATCCTATACAGATAGGTTAAAAGCCCTGTCCCTCTACTCAGTCTCATACAGACTGCTCAGAGGTGACCTGTGTCTGGCATACAAAGCCATTTCTGACCCAGCCTTGATGGAGTTGCTGCATATCCATAAGACAAACTCCACTCATGCAACCCACATGCAAGGCCTTAATCTGGTCTGTGACATGAATAGAACTTGCTGGTGGGATAGATTTGTGTCCCAAAGACTCCCCCATCTGTGGAATAGACTCCCTCTCCATGTCAAGCAGAGTACCTCACCAGCCCTGTTTAAGAGGAACCTGGATGACTGGATGGCAAAGAGAAAATACACCCCTGGGATCCCACTTGTGTCCCTGCTGGACAGAGGAAATAGCTGCTGACTCTGAGGGAACATGGGTGGAAATCTTAGCTAGGCTTATAAGGGCCTCCAGGCCAATAGCCTAGTATCATTCTATGAACCTATGAACCTATTACTTTAGATGTTTGCTGTATTTATTTCAGACTGTCCTGCAATGTTGTCTTAAATTCCCTCTGAATCTGAACTCTGTAGTTACTGTATTGATTGAGTATTGTCTTGTTCCTTTATTTATTATTAAATATAGTTAAACCTTGTAATTGTGTCTGGTCTGTATAGATCTAAGTAAGGTATTAGAGTACTTGCATATGTATTTGGTGACACTGTATAGCCCACTGCAGTAGCCTTGCCCTTGGTCATACTAACCATTTGAATAATAGGCACATCACACAGTAAGATTTGTCACTCTTTGGTAAGGGCCTTACTGTAGCTGATAAAGAGCTAGATTGTGGCAGTCATAACTACCTTGTAGTCTGGGCAGAAGGGGCCATAGCTAGTAAACCTCTGCCAGCCTTTCCCAGGAGTGTGTGCATGCTTGATTTAAAATCAAATCCAAAGTCTGTGTCAGCTACTTGACCAGGGACACAAAGCCTTGGTCGGACAGAAGGTGATGGAGGTTTTGGCTTGACTGCTCTGCTAAAATGTTAACCATATAGCTGTGCCTAGAAAAACAGATATAGTGGTCCAAGAAAAGAAGACAAGAGTAGCATTGATCATTGACATTGCTACACCCAATAATTACAGTGTCTTGCATACAGAGAGAGACAAAGTCATAAAATATCAAAATCTGCAAGCAAAAACAAGAGCAATGGAAGAAAGATACCCAGACAGTTCCAATAGTCCTAGGAGCAAAGGATCTTATAAAAATAATTTGCAATCATATTTAGATATGTTACTGGTACATGTAACTCCATACAAACTGCAGAAGGAGTCATTACTGGACACACTGTAGATGCTACAAAGAGCGCTACTGGCTGACATCAGAGGTTGAAACAATACTAATTTCGTGAACTTTAATCACACTTTGACTTAGGAATGGGGTCCATTCCTGTCATGGTATTAGAAACCCAAAAGACTTGGAGAAATTAAAAAAGCATACATTGTAAGGGAATGGATACACTAACAGATATCCATGTACCATTAGTGTGCCCCCAGGGAACTGGCATGTCAGACACATTCCCCAAAATCTGTGGACAACCATCACGTATTGTCCAACTGGTGTGCGGAAATAGACATCTGTCTGTTGGTGGGGCTCCATCTGTCACGCACATGTACCCATTCTACAAACATCTGGGTACTGCAGATGTCAGACACCTATGAGGAGGTCAACCTACACCACATATGCACTGCTGTCGGTTATTGTGTACCTCAGATGTTGCTGGAATGTCCACATGCACCTGTAGTAGCACTCACCTATTTGTCAGATGTAGGCTGGATGACATGGTACTTTAACTGGATGACATGGTACTGTAAAGTTGTTCATAGGGGACATCCAGCAGTCGATGGCAGTGATGTGTGTGGACACATAACACAGTCTGTCACAGCAGTCAGGCCATTTCTGGTAGTCCTGATACCATCTCAGGTTACTAGGCTATGGGCTCAGAGCAGTCATATTCCTAGGCCACATGTTAGCCCATGTGTATGGAAGGCAGCAGCTGATGTCCCCATCCAACAGGGACACAGGTGGTATCCCGAGGGTCTATGTGCTCTTAACCATCCAGTTGATCAGGATATACCTGCAAAGGTTTAGGTAGCTACCCTGCCTGATGTGGACTGGGTGCCCATTCCACCACAGGGTGCTTGTGTATAACACACATGTGAGCTGCCAACAAAGCCAGTCCAGGTCACTCACCAGGTCGAAGGTGTATGTTAACACAGTGAAGTATGGCTTACACTCACGCAGCAGTCCCAGCAATGTAGAGTCTGTGACCACCTTGGATGCCACAGTGAGGTCACTCCTGGGGAGTATGTATGACACCGGGTAGAGCGTTAACCTTATCACCTATAGGTGTACAGTAGATGTTTGATGGCCTGGTATTCTCTGGTGGGGAACCTCTGTGATGTCCTCAGCTGCTGCATTTCCTGTCTGATGTGAATGATGAATGAAGGATTAAGCACAGTAGTGGTCCTCATTGGGGGAACTTGAAACATCAAGCTCAGGAGGCAACGCATGCTGTAATGCCAGTATGTTGACTATATGCACACATACTGTGCTGATAGATGGCAGGGGTATGATGTGGGTGTTAGCGGTGGATAGTGTTAGCAAAAGTTGATGTGCAGGGTCTGTACATAAGGGTGGCCAGTGTATGCTGTCCTGTGATGTGTTCCCCTGTTCATGTCTTTAAGGTGGGATGTACCACAGATGGAACCCAGCCTTCTCAGAAACTGAGACTGTGGCAATCATTCACTTCATCACAGGGTACTGCTGGGAAGGAGCTGACAAAACCTGCAGGAACGCACTGCCCTGTGGATGGAATTGGTAGAGATGATCAACAATGTGGACCACCGTGACAGGACCTATGAACAGGTCTGACAACGTGTCACAGACCTAATACACAATGCACAACAAAGGGCTGCAGCTGTGGCCAGGGACCATGCTGGCACAGGTGGAGGGCCCTCTGCATAAGCACCACTCAGCCATGGAGGAGTTCCTCACAAACCTTGATGCAGCCACTGCATCCCAGGAAACCATCAATACATATGTCTTGGAGGTGGGTGGGACAGAGTCAACAGCTGAGGTGTATCCAGGTAAGGCCCAAGTGGACATCACTTCAATACTGTAGCATTCAGTGGTAGCCTTTGCATACCTGGATGCATAACTTAGGTCAAACTGTATTTCTGGGTGGGGTTTTGTGATGCACACAAGTGCACACCTATTGTGAATGTCAGCAATTTGGGTAGTATCACAGCTTGTATTGTACATGTTCAGAAATCCACATATTATCCTGTACCAATGCCAATGTGTGTGTGCTGACCTTTCTCTCAGAATTACATAGGTACCTCTGGTGTGGCTGGGGAACAGCTACTTGTAGCCAGTGCGTGTGGAACTGTCTTGTTGTGGCTCACCAATACCCTAGGCATGTTATGGGCAGCCAGTTTTCCATGCACACAACTATTACTCTTAGCCATATTTCAATATGTGCATGTTGACTTGTAGTGGGGTTAACTGCGGTGCATCACATAGGTCATCACAGGAGCCTATTTCCAGGAGCTGTAACATATTGGCATGTACATTTGTATAGGTGTAGCCACTGTGCTGTACAGGGGTAGATTAGTATTGTGTACATGGGTGCACTGTGTCTTAGGTGAAGTTCCATCACATACTCCCACTCCTCACATATCTCACATGTGTATAGTAGTAGCATTAACTGGACATAGCTGCGCTGCATGTTGTTGAGGGCCTGTCCACAGTGTCTGTTGTGGTCTTTGTGTCATGCATGTCATCATTCAGAATGTGTGGTCTGTATAATGTCTTTGTGCCACCTCACCTGTATGTGTGTGTGGATCAGCAAACATTATAGTGCATGTAGTAATTCACATATGCTGTGTTCCCCTCACAGGTGAACATGGGGGTTGAGGTCTCCCCCCTCACAACCTGATGTCAGTGTCTCATCAGACTCTGATGGTGGTCATAGTGAGGCACAAGAAGGGTTGTTAGGGGCTGAATCTGTACCATTGGTTTACATCCCACTTCCAGCCACAATGTCTCCATACACAATCAGTATGCCTACACATACCAGTTCCCAGCAGCCACAGATATTGGACAGTCAGAGAGTGGTGGCATCAAACCGGCTAGTGTGGTGACTATGGCATCTGTGACTGTTGACAGTAGCCATAGCTAGACAGCTGGTGAGGTCCCACACAGGCAGATTGACAGGGGTGCTTGAAGGACTGCTACCCATCCAGCCCGTCAGAGGTGTCACAGTAGGTGTCACCCGATGCTTGTTTCATTCCATCATGGAGGCACAGGCATGTAGTGAACGGTACACCAGATGGATCCTCAGGGTCATGGATGCAACACTTCCTGCCATGTGTGACTACCTCCATACCATTGGTGATGCCGTATCTCATGTTTCTGATGTTGTGGATAGACGGCGGGGTGAGATGTGGTCAGTGCTCAACTGCGCAATGTCTGTGCTTGAGCATGTTGTGGGAATAGGGCATCAGACATGTGGACATAGGTCAGCAACAACATCAGCTGAGAGGCCACATGGCCATGCACATTCACACTCCTGTAGTGGCAGTACCACCAGCATTACCAAAGGGAGGGTGGTGTCCCTGTAGCAGGCCTTGGGCATGTGGTCCTGGCTGGTCCCATTAGGGACATGGATTCAGCAGACAGCAGTCACCATCAGGGAGTAGTACCACATCTGGCCTTGGGCCTGGTGGTGGCAGTGACATTCCTGGCAGAACCAGTTCCTGTGTCTGTGGCCAGAGATGGTGAACTGTACTTCCTGCCATGTATGGTGCATGGCTGTCAAGCATACCCCTGTGTATGACTAGCACATGGCTTGACTGTGTGCTTACACACAGACATCACTATCACATGCAGGTCACCACCAGACACACACAGCTCCTCTCCATGGCCCAGTTGAACACCAGCCCTTCAGACACACACACGCACACACACACACACACACACACACACACACACACACACACACACACACACACAATGTCAACTGTATGGCCCAGCGTAGGCCTTTGACAACCCCACACCACACCCTGTGCATGTGATAATACCTGTGCCACATCTCTCTTATCCATACCATCGAAGCAGGAACAGGCTAGTATGTGTCTGATGCAAAGGTTGAATATAATACAGGTAATGCCAGTGTGTAGTGTAGTAATGTTATGCTGTGTAAGGTATTGTCTGCTTGCAATTGCTATGGGTATACATAGAAGTGTATGTACCTCTCTGCCACAATGCATTATCACTGTTAGTATAACTGACTGACTGTTATCTCACATAGCCTATTCTGTTTCTGTTCCAGATGTCTGTGTGTACAGCCTGTGGAGCTGCTAACATTATTGAAGCTGAGTATGGCGGAGTGGAAACACAGTGACCTTTTCATCACCAAAGGAGAGCTGTATATGTACATGTTTTCCGAGGTGCGCATGCATGTAACAGTAAGAGGGACAATGGGGGGCAGACAGTGTAACCTTGCATGCATATCCCTTGTCACAGCCAGCTAGCATTCATACATACCACCTGGGTGTTCGTAGGACCACGTGTTCATAGATACACTTTTCCAGTAAACAAATGTAAAATAAGATAAATACATAATAAAATAAAATTACTTTATCCCCAATAGAGTCATCAATCAGCACCTGTTTCCCCTGTCATTGCTGGACATGGGTGAACTCCAGGAACAGATGTATTTTATTCCCATCCACTCAACCTTGATGCAGTTGATGAGGGTATGCATGGTACTGTGTTTGACATGTTTGGGAAGTCTAGCCCTGACACAGGGCAGCCTCTGGTAGCCAAACTTGACTCTCCAGCATGTGTTTCTGCTATCTCATATGCGAGTCAGACCTCTTGTGCTGGTAATGCGCAGTTATACTCTCATATATGGGGCAGCTATTGAAGGGCTGAGCACAACATTGCTATCTTGGCATGCCACAGACACCAGTGGACAACCTGACCGGTAACCAGTGGGGCAGTGCTGATTACAGGCTGTCTGCATAGAACAGGTCTTGAGGGTCATGGCTGACCTTTGTGGGTGTTAACATAGCCTTTACAGTTCCCTGCAGACGTCTGCATAGGTGCATAGCAGACCAGTCATGCTGCTAATATATTGTTGCACTGACTGAGAACTATTCAGAGGTAATGTCCACCTTTTGTCTGAATGATGTCCCTTTACCTATGTGAACCACATACAAGCAATTCCTGACCACTGCCACTGCTTGTTGTCTGCATGCAACATTGTTGCTGTCCTGAATACCCAGGTCTGTCATCACAGTCTGTGTTTATGGGGTTGGTGCTGATGTCAGAAATGCTGGGGACATGTCCTTGCGGTGTGGCATGCTAACACTGTTGTCTGCATTCAGCTTGAGGCCAGGACCTTGACACCATTCCATACCCACTGTATGACCCATTGTAGTGTGTTAACAGCAGTTTGTGGCTCAATGACAGACTGCACAATACTTACACTTGACACAGCCTTAGGCTGTACCTACATATGTGGGTGGTGGCAGTTAGCATTCATGCCTATATACATGTGGGTTATTAGGGGCAGCAGGTAGTCACAGGGCCTTCACATGTCTGCATATTGCACAGACATAGGCGACAAAGATTGTGGTTGCAACCTTCTCAAATGTAGACTGTGGGACACATCTTGTAGTAACATGACAGCTGGTAGGACATACCATACCATACCCATGGCAAGTGCAACACACAGGACTTCCTTTGGTTTGCTACTATGACACTTTATTTGTGTGACATTACCTTAGCTTACACTATTTGTCATAACATTAAGGTGCTTCTGATGTGCAATAACTGCTCTATGCAATCAGACAACAGTATTAAATATTTGTTGTCCTACACTCTCAGGACCTTTTTATTCTTCCAGTTGTCACAGGTCAAACCTTGCCAAACATGGACTGCAACCTGCAGGGTGGTAAAGATGGTGGCCATACCTGTGACCTCTGCATATGTCTACAGATTGTCCTGATGTCTGACACATATTTTCTTTCCATCTGTCATTACATTGTGGTTTTCTGTCAAACTGTTGGAAAATCATGACAGACTAACATTACAGATTAATGACAGATATTGTCATTTAACAATACATACCCTTTGGAAAGTGCATTCAAATGCATGACCTGTTCTGTTAACTACTTTCCATGAGTGTCACAGCAATATGTGATGGTTGTGCTCAATGTTTGGTCTTTGCCCCACTTTTTCATATGTCTTTAATCAGATGTCTTTCTGTGAGGGGTTGAGAGGTATGCATGTGGCCATAACAGACAGCTGCAAGGGGATATGCATACACACACACACACTCATGACCTTCCCTTGCTGATAATAAAACCTATACCTGCCTAGTTTTACAAATGATCTTGCTATATACATAACACAAGCACCATGTAGTTACTATAGCGTTGCACTGTCTGCCACTACTATTCAAGTGGGTGACAATTGCAGGACCTGCTAGGATTACCAATGGAGGGTTCACAGGCCCTTAACATGGTTGAGCCATCTGAAACACACACTACTGCATGTGGACATGCATCACATCCATACAGAGTTGATACTTTTCCGATTAGATGACCTACTTATCTAGTTATGTCCAATACAGATTGACATGAATATTGCATGCACCACACTGCCTTTGTGTTAGAAAATGTGTAACTGTGCTTGTAAGGTGGATGATATCTGTAGAGGACATGTATAGGTTGGCAATGGATGAGTTAACAGGGTGGAACAGGCACACAAAATGGTATAACCATCTCAAGGATATGCATAGAGAAACACATACACTCATACAGTTGGCAATTGTCATATTACAGCCCCTACCTATCTACTTGTATGCACTACATTGCTATGTACATATTGCATGTGCTACAGAGATTATATGCTAGGGACAACTTCTTACACCAATTAATCTTGGGAATGCCTTCATGGATGGTGGGATAAACCATCCATAATAATGACTTTTCACATATTGCTCTTACAAACTTGGACAAGTGATAGGGCAACAGACTTTGCATAAGCATGACTCTTCAGATGGGTATGATGTCTGAAGCTAACATTTCTGTAACTCAGCAACTGTCAAGTATTTGCCAATGATTTGTTATAGAACCCCAATGCTAGGAGACACACATCACATATATGTTGCAAATATCTGGATATTCTGCATACATCTGTACAAATGACTTTTATGGCCTGTAGAGTTTAACATGGTGCATGTGCATGTGATATGCTTCACACACAAACATATATAGTAGTATAGTTGGCTGTATTGAGATGCAACCCCCTACCTACCTACTTGTATGTGCTACAGTGCTGCTCACTTATTGCATCTGCCGTGGAACTTATATACCTAGAAAGTGTACAATAATGGATCGAAGGTTGATGACATGAACAGGCTCTGTAAAGTAATGCAATGGGGGCACCAGGGTGGAACAGGCCTCAAAATGGTATAACCAACATACACACACACACACACACACACACACACACACACACACACACACACACACACACACACACACACACACACACACACACAGACACATACATATACACAAACACACACACACACACACACACACACACACACACACACACACACACACACACACATACACACACACAAGCAATATCTTAGTGGCCAGTATTGAGATTTGAACCCCTACCTATCTAGTTATATACACTATAGTACTACGCAGTAATTACACATGTCATGGAGCTTACAGGGCTGAAGAGTGTCCAAAGGTGCTTCTAAGGTGAATGACATCAGCAGGCCTTGTAAAGTAGGGCAATGAGAAGTGTACTGGGTGGGGAAGGCCTCAAAATACTTTAACCTACAAACACACACAGTTGCCAATGCTGAGGTTAGAACCCCTTCCTATCTAGCTATGTGTACTATAGTACTACGTAGTTAGTCCACACATCATGGAGCTTACAGGGCTGAAGAGTGTCCAAAGGTGCTTCTAAGGTGATTGACATCAGCAGGCCTTGTAAAGTAGGGCAATTGGAAGTGTACTGGGTGGGAAAGGCCTCAAAATACATTAACATACAAACACACGCAATTTTCAGTGCTGAGATTTGACCCCTTACCTATCTAGTTATGTGTACTATAGTGCTACATAGTTATCACATGCTCCATGGAGCTTATAGGGCTGAAGCATGTCCAAAGGTACTTTTAAGGTGAATGGCCACCAGTGGTGGCTGGTGACTTCAAATTAAAGGGGGGCTGCAGAAGACAGCTGAATGGGTGGGCCCAATGGGAATGGGGTGTGGCCAACTAGAAAGGGATGGAGCTATGCTCAAAACCACAACAACTGGAACTTTAATTAAATATGCTGCCCTGGGTGCCAAACCAGCATTATGAGAGTCCAATCAAGACAAAATGAAGTGTAGAAGAAAAAAAATATTTCAATGCATTGGCTACATGACAGCTTACTTAATATCTAGATGGAAATAGAAAGGTTGTGAGGCATGAAAAAATAAATTACTTTTTAAATACATTACTGGAATGCCAGTCAAAATCCAGTATTAAAAAAACAAGCAGCACTCAACTCAAACCACTTCTCCTTGTAGTGCAATTCCAATTATAATTTATATTCAGCTTTATAAAATTACCAAGTAGCATGCTGAAAGTAGCAATCTCTGTGATACCCCCACTTGTAAAAATGTTTCAGACCTGCTGACTGACAACAACTATCTAACTGTTTCATGGGGAAGACATGATCAAAGTAAAACATGAGCAGTAAACAAGAAACAAGCTCAAGATAAATTGCTTAAAGGATTATTGCACAGGTTATGGACCACACATGATAGATTGGCATTCTGTTTAGCTTGCATGTAAAGCCTGAAAAGATGACTGCAGGTCTCCAACAAATGTAATGAGCTTTTTAAAATACTGTAATCATGTCCTTTATTACAAATACTGTCATATGCATTTCAATACCTAAGGCTTATACGTTATCTAGTTATGTAAATATTCTCTGCATGGCAACAACAAAAAAGGCTTTTAATGTTAGTAATTCTTTAACGGTATGCTTATTAAAGCTTACTTGCATCTTTTAATCTCTGACAAGCTTACCTGATGGTCATTAAAGCATTGCTACTTAAACACAGAGCAACAGGGCACTGCGACAGCATGCATTTTCTGAAGAAGCATAAATCAACAGTATAAAAATATGACAGAAAACTAGAACATTCTGCAAAATCAAGGACAGATGAAAAGCCACTGCCGTACATGTGTCTACCTTGGATGGGGGAATACTCCACACACTTACACTGAATAACTGCTCCTTGCCTTGCTTGGACACATCCAGAGTCACTACAAGGGGGAGTGGGGTGCAACAAGTATGTCACAATTTGAAATGTGTCTGGCTGACAGTGATGGCTCTGACACTCATACCTCTCAAACTCAGAGCAAGAAATCTGGTCAAAGCCATACACAGTAGTGGGACACAGGCCCAAAAATGAGGACAAATTTTAAATATTGCTCTTATAAACTTAGAAAGATAATAGAATAGTAGTAGGTCTTGCATTAGTATGAATTTTCTGAAGGGTATGAAATCTGAAACTCATATGTCGGCCATTATTTTTCTAACTTCGGCCATTAAATGATTTGCCACTGATTTTCCAGAAAACCACAATTTTATGAAAAACGGAACAAAAATGTGATGCAAAAATATAAAATTGCCACACAATACAGCTGGGAACCTGTCAAAGAAGGGAGACCTTTTTAATATTAGTACTGTTAACTTGAGCAAATGACAAAATTAGAGAATCTACATGCACTTCTGAAATAAAAGTAATCTATAACTCTGATCATTACAGTTATGTATAATTGTAAACCCTCCACATTTTCTTCCAAAATTGCTATTTTGCGGAGGAATTATTAGAGGGAAAGCAACATTTTGCGCCAAAATTGGGGACAGTTGAGAAATTTGGATATTCCTAATTTTATAAAGCAATTTGCATGTACCTCTCAACCTCTTAATGCAGGAAATCTGGACAAGGCCAAATATATTGGGGGGAACAATACATACAAACAGTACTAAAATTGCTCTTGTATAAACTTAAGACAGTTGATAGAAGAACAGGTCTTGCTTTAGCATGCATATTTCTGAAGGTCATGATGTCTGAATCTTAATGTCTGTCATTATTTAGTGACTTCTTTCCTAAATGATTTGCAAGAAAACCACAAATTTTATGAGGAACAAACCAAAAATAAGAAGCAAAAATCTATTCATTCTGCAAAAATCTGGACAGTTGAGAGGTATAGTTCAACCAGGCCTGTCTGAGTTTGCTGCCCTTCCCCCTTCACAAAATCATGGTCGAATGGAGCCACCCCCCTGCAGCCATTCCAATGTGCCATTCCTTGGTTATTTCACCCCATTTACCATAAACACTGTAATTTGCATACTGCTTTTCTTCTGCAATGATTTGGATTTCATTTGAAAGTTTTATTTTACATTTTACAACACAAACACTTAATAGATATATGCTAAACAAAGCAATTCAGTCTCACAATGAAAATAGACTTAGCATTAAACTTCTCTGCCCTTGTAACTCTCATTCATTGAAGCAGCATTGAAACCAACATTCAAAGAAAATACATTTATCTGGTGGCAGATAAAGATTAACTTTGGGCTGTTTTCACATCATAGGCCACTTGCACACAAAACATACACGTGCTCTTTGATACACCTTCCTGATTATATTAAATTATATTCCTTGTACAATACAGTAAGTTGTTATAGAATGTTTTAAATTTATTGTTTTGAACATTTTTCCAATAAACAATGAAACAAAATGCATGCACCAACTGCCTAATTCAGAACATCTCCATCATAAAAGTCTACTCAAATGTCTACAGTCCACCAGTAACACTTCACCAATATCAGTAAATATGCACAATCTCTGAAGTAGTAAAAGTCATCTAAATAATTCCCACATTAAAGAAATATATAACTAATGAAAAGATTGCTGCTACCAAACAACTTTATATTTCATTGTTTCATCTACAAGTAAAGTGCCTGTTGCCCTTGAGGAATAAATTGTCTATGTTGCATTAAAAAAATAAGCTAGTAATATTGCAATAGGGAATGGATGACAACATGTTCATTGTTACTAGGCATCTTTGCCAAAGACTGCAGCATCCACCCCCCTTTACAACACAGTACAGTATCAGCAATGCATCTACTTCTCTCTCTAGCACTGGGAGTCAAGGGCACCTGCCAGTAACCCTTGGTAAGATCAATGGCTGTAAGATACCTGGCCTCACCCAGCTGCTCTAGGGCCTCATCTGTCCTAGGCATAGGGTAAGCATCTGACTCTGTGTGACTATTTAATTTCATGTAATCCACACAGAACCTGGTGCTGTCATCCTTCTTTGGCACCAACACCACTGGTGAGGCCCAGGGACTGTTGGACTCTTGAATCACCCCTAGTTCCAACATCTCCTGTACCTCCTCCCTCAGAGTCTGTTTGACTGTCTCAGGCACCCTATAAGGGGCCTGCCTAATAGGCCTTTGGGGGTCCTGTATCCACCTGGTGCTGCACCAGATGGGTGTACCTTGGTTTCCCAGTGAACACATCCCCAAATTCCTGCAACACTGCTTGGATTTGTTGAACCTGGGTAGGTGATAGCTGTTAGTATATTCCTACCCCTTCCACCGAGGTGTCAGCCCAAGTCTCAGTAAGGAGCTCAGTCCCCAGATCTCCCTCAGACTCCTCCTGCAATCCACTACAAATACTCAGCACAAGGGCCACCCTATCATGGTAAGGTTTCATCATGTTAACATGGTACAGTTTGTGCTCCTGCTGTCTGCCTAGCACTTCCACCATGTAGTTAACATCACTTACCTTTCTTACCACCTTGTAGGGTCCCTCCCAAGCTGTTTGCAGCTTGTTGTGTCTGACAGGAATGAGAACCATTACCTGCTGCCCCACAGCATATTCTCTAGCTCGAGCATTCCTGTCATGCCACACCTTTTTCTGTTGTTGGGCATCTGCCAGGTTCTCCTGGGCCAAGCCCATGAGTTCCATGAGCATTGTCCTGAGGTTTAGGATGTATGCCACAACAGACTCCTTGTGAGACTCACACTCACCTTCCCACTCATCTTGAATTAAATCTAGAGGTCCCCTCACACTATGCCCATACAACAATGATAAGGGTGAAAACCCCGTGGATTCCTGGGAGCCTCTCTGTAAACAAACAACAGATGAGGCAAATATTTATCTCAATTCCTCTTAAACTGATCTGTAAATGCCCATAGCATGGATTTGATTGTAGAGTTTAACCTCTCAACAAAACCATTAATCTGGGGATGGTAGGGGGTGGTCTTCATGTGCTTTACCCCACAGGACATCCACAGACAAGCCAGCAGGTCTGACATTAAATTGGCACCTCGGTCAGTAAGTATTTCTTTTGGGAAACCTACCCTGCTGAAAATCTCTAACAAAGCATTTGCCATCTTCTCTGCCTCAATGGAGGACAAAGCCACTGCCTTAGGGTATCGTGTAGCATAATCCACTACCACTAGGATATACTTTTTCCCTGTGGAACTTGAGGTACTCAGAGGACCCACAATATCCATAGCTACCCTCTGAAATGGCTCCTCAATCACAGGCAAAGGCATCAAAGGAACTCTCACCTTGTCTCCTGCCTTGCCTACCTTTTGGCACTGCTCACAGGTCCTGCAGTACCCTGTTACATCTCTGGAAATTCCAGGCCAATAGAAGTTTTGCATAATATGCCTCTTTGTACATTTTATACCCTTATGACCTGCAATGGGAATATCATGTGCTATGGCTAGAAGTGCCAGATGGTAGGCTCTAGGTACTACGAACTGCTGTACTCTCTCACCTTCTAGCCCTTCCTCAGGGGTCCACTCTCTGTATAGTAACCCTTTGTCCCAGTATACAGATCCCCCCCTTCCCTTGAGAATCAGGTGCCTCCCTAGCTACCTGCCTCAGGCCTTGCAATGTAGGGTCTGAGAGATGAGCCTGTCTCAACTATCTCCTTGTAACCCTTCCCAGCTCCCCTTCCACAGGAAGTCTGGCATCCTCTGACAGTGGTGTCTCACTGTCAGCCTGGGTACTACTACTCACCTCTACTTTTGCAGTTACCCTGTCCAAGGGAACATCAGTACCCACAAGCAGCTGTGGCTCACCTTCAGTCTCACTGCTACAGCACAGCTCCATCCCTGAAGTAACCCCCTTAGCAGTCCTGGCTTCATTTAGTCTGTCTGGGTCTTCCCCAGGCTACCAGACCTACATGCTTGTCTCCTAGCCTCACTGCATGTAACTGCATAAGTACATAGTACTGCCTCATCCAAATCCTTCATTCTTAGGACATCTGCAGGATGGTAGTTCCATACCCCTGTTGTCTCAAGACAACCTACTATTAGCATTTTGTCTGTCCCACTTACTGGCTCCCTCACCTTTGTTTCCCCACCTTGCCTCCATGGACATCTGTATGCCACATGGCCCCACTGGTTGCATTCAAAACATTTCACCCTAGGTCCTGGACATGTACCTGGACTACTGGCTTCCCCTGATACTGGCGGATTCTGTTGGGGCAGTCTATGCTTCCCACCATGGGTTCCTTTAGACCCATGAGCAGTACTGGGGATCCCCTTCCTGTGCAGGGCTGCCCTGCTGGCGAGGTATAGGTCTCCCTCCTTCCCCAACTCATCTGAAGCAGTACATTGTCTATGAGCTAACCAGATCCTCATGCCCTCAGGCAAAGTGCTAAGGGTTTGTTCCCTTATCAAAAGGTCTGCCAGCCCTTCAAAAGTGGTGACTTGACATCCACTCATGCAGCTATGAAAATAACTGCTCAGCTCAGCAACATATCCACTTACATTTTCATCTGCCTTGTGTTTATGCTCACAAAACCTTTTTCCTATACATTTCAGGTGTTAGGCTTAAAATATTGTAACAGACATTTTTTTACAGCAGTATAATCAAAACAGACAGAGTCAGGCATTTGTGATATACAAGTTATAGCTTTCCCGTGGAGTAAGGGGGTCAGGAACCATACCCAGAGCCTTTGGTCAACACTATACTGTTTGCATACCCTTTCATACATGTGAATGAAACTATCAAAATTATCCCCCTCTTTAAATTGAAGAAGAAATTTACTGACCTGTTGTGCTTCTGAGGTCCAGTTACTCCCTTCCCCATTACCTCCATGACTCTGGCGAAGAGTCAACATTTCCCTCTCATACTTCCTCTGACGCTCCTTTTCTTCAGCTTCTATCTCCAAATGCCTGGCCTCCAACTCAAGTCTCTTTATCTCCAGTTGGATTTTTAACTCCACTGCAGAAAGGTTGAGCTGTCCATTCCCCGAGGATATCGTATCTCCACTGCCAGTCTGGTTGTCCTTCACAGAAAGGTTGAGCTGTCCATTCTCTGAGGATATTGTATCTCTACTGCCAGTCTGATTGTCCTCCTGGATGCTGTTTTCTGATGCAGCTGTAACCAAGGCTACAATCAGGTCTGCCTTAGTCAGGTTTCCATGCACCAGTCCACTAGCCTGGCACATCTCCACCAGCTGGCACCTTGTCAGCTTTCCATACTCCTGTGCTGATATGCTGCCTGCTCACCCTGACTAATTAAGCTAACAAAAGAAATAAAACAATTGTGATCTGAACTCTTGAGTATACACTGCATGGCTGATTTAGAGTACAAAAAAACTTTCAGAGATCACTCTACATAAGCTACAAGATTCACTCTACCCACACCACTGCTTCCAGATATGTGAGGATATCTTATCCCAACCACTGCCACCATTATGTGATGGCCGTGCTCTGGCCCAGCAATCAAGGAACCTCAATCCTCACCACTAACACCAAGGAGGTCGTCTCATAAAAGAGGAAAGGATAACAAATACTCACAGTAAAGTACAATTTCCCTTAAGTGCACACAGAGATCACAGTCAATCTGGGGATGGTTGCTCCCTTGCTCTCCAGGTCCCCAGTAAGACTCCCCACTGGCACAGCTATAGGGTCCAGATCTCAGTCTAGCTGGCAAGCTAACCTCCAGTACCCTGTCTGTCCCACCAGTGCTTCGTGTCCCTGCCCAGGTAGCTGACACATCACACACACTTTGAGATAAGTATTTATACAACTTCACAGACACTCCTGGGAAAGGATGACACATATTCTCCAGCTGTTCCCCTTTACCCAGACTATACAGTAGTAATTGCTGCCACCACCAACTTAATAATAATTATCTACCCAAAGGCCCTTAAAAGGGTGTCCAATTATTACTGTGCAATATTATTATACAATTGGTAATGTGACTATTCAGTCGTAGGCTTATTAGAGTTGCCTATTACTATAACCTCTATAAATATGCAATTTACTCCAGAGCCTATCTCTATTCAAACCAGCCACAGGTAAAGGTTTTTAAAATATTTAATAATAAATAATTAAAACATAAGACAATACTACTACACCACAGAGATATCTAACAGATCAGAGATCACACAGAAACTTAAAATAATACAGTAGTACAGGTCTGATGTCAAAGAAAAACACTTAATCTAACTTTCTAATCTTTAGCTATTCTTAGGAGAAAACACAGTGCTATAATCCTACTTTCAGACATGCTGGGTTGATGATCCAAGACAAATGACTTTAGTCTCTCACTGAACAATAGTTTTTAAAACACTAACAAACAGCTCTGCTAAAGCCCTCCCAGATTACATTATTTTGACACTTAGGTTTTCCCAGTATTCACATTACATCATTTTGACACTTAGTCTGGAGTTCCCAGGCCACAAACTGCATTATTTAACAAGCTAATAAAAGACATTTCACATATATACTCTAACAATTATTCCTTAAGTTAAGACAATAGAAAGAATGTGTTCAGCCAGATGCTTCCGCACCATTTTTTAGATAATTGTAACTTCAAAGAACATTTGAAATGCTTGGCTTGATTTTCCTTACAGCAGATGGCAATGTTGCAACAATCTTGAAGTTCACATTTTACAGTGTTTTCTTTCATTTAAAAACACAAGCCTGTATTTTACATTTATTTATACAAGTGATAGAATTATGTATCAAATTCTATCTGACTAGGCTGGCAACCTTCACCCATCTTTCCCCAATTTTCACACAGGGCATTACGCAAAACTATTTATCAAGGTTTTTGTCAAGTCATTCAGATTCATAGCTATATAAACACCTTCAGCAAAAAAGCAGCAGTCAAAGCAGTTATGTACCCACAACACAAGAGTTTGTGTAACCATATATGATGGTTCAAGTATCAACAAGACATGGAGGACCTGTTTCAGTAGACTTTGCATTTTATTTATTGAAGAGGTTATTAAAAAGCTGCAACTATCCAGTTTTCCAATTTGAACTGGTTCAGAGAAAACTGTCTACTAAAATTAACAGTGACACCCATGCCTAGGACTTTTTCAGTCCATTCTTCTGCTTAAACAGTCATGGTGGTGTGGTAAGACTTGGAAACACAGAAGGCAGTTTGCTTATAATAATTAACCAAGTCTTGGGTGGGTTCGTAGTCACAATGCATATTCTTTATGTGTATTTTTATTTACCTGCTGGAGGTGGAGGATGAGCCAGGGGAAGAAGTAGTAGTAGATTAGAAATATACTTCATGATGAGTGACTTCAAACTTGACCATTGACCGGCTATTCACCGCCGCTCAGCACTGGGTCTGACCAAGAAGGGTCTGCTGCTTGGGGACAGGGAGAGGGGCACTGGTTGCTTCTTGCTGGCCAAAGTTCTAAAACTAATTCTGTGTGTTTTAATCATTTTGTTTTGGGTGCCTTCTGTGTGTTTAGAAGTTCTAAAAATCTAAAACAAAAAAACAAACTGTCAGTGTCTTTCACTCTGACAGACACGGAAGACTTTACTTCACACTGCCTGGATCTGATTCCGGATTGGGAGAGCTGAGTTGCTGGCTACTGCATACAGTGTGCGAGACATGGCTTACTCAAGTTTGTATGAATTGCACATGTGCAAGATGAGTCTAGTATAAACATAAACAAAACAAACCACTATGAGACTCCTATGAACCTAATGAATTAGTTGCAATGCTCATAAAAAAAAATGTTATCGAAGGGCCATCTGCTGTTTTTAATCCCAGCAACATTTGAACCTATGAACATTACAGTATTTGAGAAAACACCAATGTGAAACCAAAGCTCCGTATTTTAAAATGTGTCAGGTTTTCTGCATAGATTAAAGCTATTCAGTTCATCTGCGTTTCTTTGTCATGCCTGTATGTAAGATGTTTACAGCTCAGATTCTAAGTACACTTACATTCCATTCTAGCATAATTTTCCTATTGATGCAGACAGATGGCATCAAGGACATTTACTTAATAAAATTACACTCTATTACTCCAATCACTAAATTAGAACTTGGCCATTACTCCGACTCAGCCCTCAGCCAAATTCCAACAGTTTGGCAGGCTGGTCACAAAATTGACATCATCGCATATGCCTCTGCACGTGATGATGTCAGAAAAAAAAAAAATGCTGAAAAACTTTCAAAAAAAGCCAGGAAATTCAGGAATTAAGGGGGCCATGCGGAAATTCATAGCACCCCATTATTTGGACCTCAAAACCAGTAAATGTGGAGGAATTCGGTACGGTTGAGAGGTATGTACTGGGGATGTCCTGATTTACTGATGGGGAGACAGAGGGTAGAAGTTTCCACTGAATCTGTCAGCCAGTAGATTGACTATCTCTATAGCACTTGTGTATGAGGTGTCCTTGACCACAATTTCTGAACAGATCTGTGAGCTTCCTTTGAGACTGCAGACATGTGAAGAAGGCCTTATGATTGTCTCTAGTAGAGGTGGGCAATTTAGACTTGAAGTTGCCTTTAGAGGATTTCGCTGGTGCTCTTATTTGCCTGTTCAGGCTAAGGAGACATTGCTTCCAATTGGGTACCTGCTCCTCCTTGGTCCTGGACAGCAGTTTTTTCTTTTGTTATATAGTTTCTTTGCTGCAGATGTCCACAAGACAGGTTTACTATTCTTTGCAGAGGATAATGTTGTCCTGTCAGGTATTCCTGATTCCATGCATCTATATATATGCTTGTATAGTACTTCAATGTACATTTGGACGTTGGCGCCTGTTCCTACAGTGGGAGAAGGGGATGTGCAGCTGTTTATACCATCCCTCAGGTGGTTGTAATCAGCTCTGGAGAATTTTTCTTTTTACCATTGCTAGAGGGAGGACAGGATAGATGGTTATAGTGAATGTGATTGCTTTTTTGTCGGATCTTGCCAGGGAGCATGATACCGTAGGGGTAATGCAGTGCTTAATAATGTTGGTTACTACTAAGTGCAAGATATGTATCACATCTTGTGGGGGTATCAAGCTGCAGTCCCAAGGCATTTGCATTGATACAATGGGGGAATCTCTGTGCATTTCTGTTCTGGCATGAGCAGATTTTCCAATCTATGACTGGGTAATTAAAATCAGCCAAGATCATGGTAAAGGGTTGAATCTTGATAGATTTGTAGAGGTCCAGCTAGGTGGAGTAGGCATCCTTAGTCATAGATGTGGGCCTGTAGCTGCCTATAATTTGAATAGGGATCTTAATGGTTTACTGCACCTGGAGTGTCTCGTGTGCGTCAGTCTGTTTGACCAGCCTGGAGGTGTGTGTCTGTTTAATATATATTTATGCTTCACCTCCTTTGGCTTTACTGGACACATTTTGGAGTTTGGCTGCGTGATAAGATGAGTGACCAGGTAAGGATGTGTTGCTCTCTACAGCTTTGACCCAGGTTTCTGTGACTGCACAAATTTCAGCATCTTCCAGGGTTAAGAATGCTTGCAATGAGTGCAGTTTCATGTTTAAACTCCTAGAGTTTAGCAGCATGACCTTTAATTTGCATTTTGTTGAGAGTTTTATGTTGGTAGTATTGACCTCATGACTTTCCCTAAAAAAGGCACTATGGGGGAGGCAAGGGCCTTTGCCAGGAGCCTGAAGTCCAAGTGAGACAGATGCAGGCCATCTCTAGCAAAGCAGCATGGTCTGTCAATCATATATTCCAAGGCTGTCAGGCCCTGGATCCCCCTGGGATGACACCAGAAAGTAAGCCAATTGTTAATGTCAATTATTTTCTGTTTTTATTGAGGCATCATTCTATCTGTGGTGATGGTGCTGCAGTAGCGTTGTTGCCTCACAGTAAGACGCTGACCGGTTCAACTCTCAGCTAGGGCGTCTTCTGCTTGGAGACATGCGTGAATGGGCGTACCTTCGTTGAAGGCTGTGTATTAGGGCTGGCAACTCAGCATGTAAAAATCAACTGCCAATCATTAGCGGACCGGAGTTCCACTGTGGCGACCCCTAACCGGGAAAAGCCGAAAGACACAACAACATTGAAGTATCATTCTGGGTGATGGTAGAATGCTGCTTAAGCCTAGGGACATACCTGCATGGGACACATATTCACCAGGCTCAATCATGACTGTTTTCCTATAGTCCAGGGAGGTATGTCTGAAGTTGTTCACACCAACATGGACTAGGACAGAGTCATAACAGGACCTGTTGTGGAGAGACTTGAGCGCATGTGTGATATGGTGGATTCTGGCACCTGGCAAACAAGTAGCAGTGACTTTGTCCTTATCCAGCTTGGTGAGAGGCACATCTGTGTCTCACAATGGAGTCTCCTATGAGTAATATGTTGGGTTATTGGTTAGGCCTTAGTGGTTGCGAGACACTGGTGTGTGGACTATGCATGGTATGTGGTGTGGAGGTTTGTGGAGTTCTGTTGGAAAAATATGTATTAATGTATATGTTTAGTGCTTATTAGAAGCTAAAAGGGTTAACACATTTCATTCTATTTTATGTACAGCTTAGTTTTGTATGAAACTACAGATGCTTTTCAAATTGCAATATGCTTTCTGAAACTGCAAGATGCTCTCTGACCTAGTATTCATCACAGCTGGACCCAGTGGTGCGATCCCTGCCCCATTGTGTACAAGCAGTAGTCGCAGCTGCAATGGCAGTACAGGCTTCGGCCTCAGTAGTGTTGTTCCACCCTCTCACATTGAGAGTGCCTCATGCAGTCACAATTATTTTACTGCAAGAAAAAGTAGTATCACTTTCTCCTGCTAGACATCTTTCCTGCATGACTATACTCTTCAGCCAACCTCATATGACAATTGAACGATGTACAACTTTAAATCTGTCTACCTTGCTCCCAACCCCTGCAGATGGCACACCACACAGCTGCCTGCAGGAGATTGAGCAAAAGACACTGCCTAGAAAAGATCTAACGGATGTTCCCTTGGATGATGCCGAGGTGACATATTACATGGACGGCTCATGCAGAAGGGGTCCTACGGGGCAGAACCTAGTGGAGTATGCAATAGTTTCTGATACTGAGATTTTAGAAGCAAAGTCTTTCCCACACAACTTATCTGCACAAGCAGCAGAATTGATTGCCTTGACAAGGGCATGTACCTTGGCAAAGAGTAAATGTGTGAACATTTTTACTGACAGCCAGTACACTTTTTCTACTGTACATGTTTTTGCACAACAGTGGAAGAATAGAGGAATGATAACATCTACTGGTAAACCGATTAATCATGCGCAATTTATTTTAGACTTGTTAGAATCTATTCAGTTACCTCAGAAAGTAGCTATTTGTAAATGTGTAGCTCATACCAAGCAACAGGATAGGATTTCAAAAGGTAATGCGAGAGCTGATACAGCTGCAAAGCAGGCAGCTTCAGAAATATTTCTTTTGAGTGAGGAATTGCAACCTTCTGAGATTTTAGATTTAGAAATGTTGAAAACAATGCAGACACTTACTACAAAAGTAGAAAAACAGAAATGGATAAAACGAGGAGCAATTCTTGAGAAAGGGCTGTACATCTCCAAAGAAGGAAAATCGATTTCGCCGTCTAATTTACTTAGATATGCAGCTTTGTTGAGCCATGGGCAGTGCCATGTCTCAACAGGGGGGATGATACAGTTAGTGAACCGAGTGTTCACAGCATATGGATTTATAAACTACACAAAAATTTTTTGTGCAACATGCCATGTTTGTAACAAGCATCATGCACAAGGGGCGTTGAAGCCTAAACAAGGGAGTTTCCCTGCACCACCGTAGCTGTTCCATACTATCTGTATGGATTTCATAGAACTGAAAAAATGCAAAAATAAGAAGTATTGTCTTGTCATTATAGATATGTTTTCCAAATGGGTGGAAGCTTTTCCGACCAAAAATCCAGATGCAGCTACTGTTGCAAAAGTCCTTGTTAAAGAAATTATTCCTAGATTTGGCATATCGGAAAAGATCTATAGTAACAATGGCACACCCTTTGTAAATCAAACTATACAACAGTTGAGCCGATATTTCGGAATTTCCTTAAAGAACCATTGTGCATACCACCCACAATCCACAAGACTAGTAGAGAGGCATAATGGGGTTTTGAAAAATAAACTTAGGAAATTAATTAGTGAGACACAAAAGAACTGGGTGCACTGCCTGCCTCTGGCATTGTTGAGCATGAGAACTGTTCCGAATGCAAAGGGGTTAACTCCTTTTGAAAAATTATTTGGGAGGGCATACTATATACCTCAGTGGAAACCTCTCATGCCTGCAGACCAGGAGGCCAACAGTTCACTCGCAGAATACATGAGATGACTTTTAAGTAATAAACAACTTTTGCAGTTAAATTCTGTTTCATGTAAAGAAAAAAACAGACCATCGGAAGCAGCAGTAGTCCCAGGGACATGGGTCGTGGTGAAAGTCATCAAGAGAAAGAATTGGACATCACCAAAGTGGGAAGGGCCATACCAAGTGCTACTGTCAATGCCCACTGCAGTCAAGATCACAGAGCGAGCATCCTGGATTCATCTGACACACTGTAAATTGGTAAAAAACTTTGAATTAGACAAAAAACTTGTTACTGTTACACAAGAACAAAATTACCAGATACGGAGCAAATAGAAATACAGAACAACCTCTGAAGTATTGCATGACCATTTTGTTAACCATACTGATAACATTGATCTTTTTGTTGTGGCCTTTCCTTTTTCCAGCCACACGAGCTGAACTGAATAAATGAGATGCATTACTCATAGACTGGCATCCAAACTTTAACACTTATCAAGCAATTAAATATGTGTATGCTGAAACTTTTAATGTTTCGAATTGCTGGATTTGCACAGCTATACCAACAGCATACGGGGGATTGTTAATGACTGCTGTCCCCCTAGGGGTCAATGAGACCTGGGAAAATTTGATTTTTGATACTACAGCTGTGAAATCACAAGACAAAATAGCATTGTACCTGCCTGTTACACAAAGGGGAATTTTATGTTTTTACAAAAATGATACTGTTCAGGTAGGTTGGAGCAATTGTAATGTGACTGTTCCTTACAAATGTTATACCAAAGCTAATAATGCAGGTTATATTTGTGATACAAACTATGACTCATATTTAGAATCAATGCACAAAACGGTTGATGAAGTACAACATAATCCTGTTCTTTTTAAACAACTATCTATCATTGATAAGAAAATGTTTCATGCAGGGCAAGTATATATTAATACTAAAGTAGCGAATTATTATTTTGTGTGTGGGAAAAAGGCATACAAATGGTTACCTGAGAACTGGTCCGGCAGTTGTTTTTTGGGTTACCTGGTTCCGGCCATACAACACACTGCAGTTTTGCCTCAGGGAAGAATTCAAAATGTCAGAGAGGTCACCAAGAAGCCTGGAAATCCCATCAAGAGACCTGAGAATCCAATGGGATGAATTAAAGCAGGCTGGAGAAACCATAACTCTGTGAAAAACAAAGATAAACTGACACACATGGGCTTGAGTGACACTATTATATTGTGGGCAGCTATAGCCCCTACATATGGCGCAGTGAAATCGATTTGGGAGCTGAGAAAACTGTCCAAATTTCTCAAAGTAATGAGTAATGCAACTTTTTCTGCTCTCGAATTAGTAACTGATGAACTGAACGCTATGAGAACTGTGGTGCTTCAAAACTGCATGGCTCTCGACTTCACCCTAGCGGCAAAAGGTGGAATGTGCGCTTTAATAAAAGAGGAGAGCTGTTCGTATATTCCTGAGAACCAGCATGAGATAAACGACCATCTTTAGGTGATTCAGCAGGTGTCGGCCATGACCAAACCAGTCCCAAACCCACTGACGGATTTTTTCCAGAATTTGTTTGGGGGGCGGGGTAGCATCCTAATGAACATCCTGATTGCCATTTGTGTGGGATTACTCCTATTAGGAGTGTGTGTTTGTTGTGGTATTCCCTGCATGAAAAGATTAATCAAAGATTTTATAGACGTGTCAGTTTCTGAGACTTTGTATCAAAGTACTGAAATTGAAGAACTGTTGAAAAATGAAACACTTTCATAAGTCTAAACTGAATGACTGTCTTAACTGCAAATTCTGAACAGAAAGAGGTTAGGAGAAGAAGCAAACTGTTTATGCTTTTGAAAATAGAATAAAAAGTATTAACAGGGGGGAAATGTTAGAAAAATATGTATTAATGTATATGTTTAGTGCTTATTAGAAGCTAAAAGGGTTAACACATTTCATTCTATTTTATGTACAGCTTAGTTTTGCATGAAACTACAGATGCTTTTCAAAATGCAATATGCTTTCTGAAACTGCAAGATGCTCTCTGACCTAGTATTTGCTAGCACAGCAAAATTCATGTTTATGCCTTTTGGAAATTTACTGAGAAGCAGGTGACTATCTGCTAGGTCAGGAAAATAATGAATAGAACAATACTGTTTTCTATAATGTTATTGAACTTGAACAATCAGCTCTGTTCGTATTATGAGAACATACACAGCTGCAGAAAGGATAGATACAGTTGAAAAAGACTGCTTGAAGAAATTAACTATAATCTGTACTTGCTTTGTGCTCGAATTAGCCATAGTACCTTGAATGGTAACATTGCATAGTGAGAAGTTGTATCTGACCAGTGGTCATCAAGGCCACGTTGTTTTTCTTAGGAAGTTTTTTTGTAAACTTGATATGCCAGCAGAAAATCGTGGACAAGCAGCTGCTATGAAATAATATTGAAAGAACTTGTGATTTATTACATCAGCTGAGTAGGCAATGTCTTGTTAGAAATGTATAAGAATAGCTTCACTTCCTGATTCTAGTTAGACAAACTCTGTATTAGCATGTTTTTGTCTCCTTGCTGCAAGATTAAAGTGCCTTAACCTGAACCTGCCGTGTGTTGATCTTTTTGAAGTTGTTTTTCCTTTGACAAATTCTCATGTGTTTTTGCTTCTGAGGTGTCCTTTGAGTTTGCTTTTGTTGCAAAACAGTGTAAGAAACTTCTCTGTGTGGAAAATTTTCAGTCCATATATTTCTAGTTAATCACTGTATATTAATCAGATCAGACAATAATAGTAGAAGTAGTGAACTTAAACTTGTCTTAAGTCAAAACAAAACAAAACAAAAAATAATAATAGAAAATATATATTTGTACAGCATTACTAAGTATTCGAAAGTAATCCAAGTAAGGCAGGCAGTCTGTTTCCAGTCGAAAATCCTTTATTAAGTACACAGACAAGTGATCCAAGTAAAACAAAAATAGAGTAATAATTTCCTCACAAGCTTTCTAAATATATATATATATATATATATAATTTTTATCAGGCATAGGAGTGGTTTATTGTGCTGTAAAACAAAGTTTTATTGATACACATGTTAAATTCACATCCCCTCCCCCATCAGTGTGACATTCAAGCTGGTCTTGCCCCATTTAGTAGCTGTCATAATAATATAACCCTTATGTACTTTAAATAAAGTTAATAATTATGTGGTACCTATTATTTAACAAGATTATTGAGTAGATTATTAAGTCAGTGATTTTATCCAAGACAATATACTACATGGCTGGAAATATATCAACCTTAGTTCATTTGGCAATCAATATATATATATATATATATATATATATATATATATATATATATATATATATATATATATACATATACATTTTGCATGTAAAAATCAATTTCTATTTTCATAACCTATTGTTAACAAAGATCGCTTTTGTCCTTCTAGACTTCTTCAGGTCTGTATACAAGAACCCTAAAAACAATCTATAAAAATATATATAATTGTATAATTAGTTAGTATTATTAATACACATCATTTTGAATTTTAAGACATGGATAATGACAAGCTAAAAGATTTATTAACTGTACCTATTTGTAATGATACAGAATCAGATCAGATACAAACGGATACAGAAAATGGACAGGGAAGAATGGGCCCAGAAAATATGAATTCAGAGACTTTTTCTAAACTAATAAAGCAACTGAAATGCATGCAGGTTCTCTACTGGGAACACATTTATTTACAACAAAGCATAGATAAGAAGAGACTACCCCGGGGATTAGATTGAACAAAAGACCAATGTGGAAAAGTATGGATGATTCACTTTCTAAGGAATGGGAAGATATTTTAGAGGATGCCAGCTACAAACTTATTCATCTGCTAGTAAAGAGCACCCTTAGTGTGCAGGAAGCTACAAGGGCTGACTACACACCTTTAGAAACAACATTGGAAAATGAGAACCACAATGACCTAGATGATAAATCTGAGCTGCTCAAAGAAAGAGTGAAAGGATATGAGCAGTCCATTAAAGAAAGAAAGATTAATAAAATGAAATGAGATCAACTGGACAAAGATGATCCTGGGAGACTTACTAGGAGGTACAATAATAATAACAACAACAGCAACAGGAAAACCAACAACATACAAGGTTTTAGTTATTACAGGGGATATAAGAGAAAGTATAACCATGCCAGCAGACATCAATGGGACTTTCCCAGGGGAGATCCTTGCACAAAACCAGACAGGGGCACAATACAGGACCACCAAGAGACTGCCCCCCCAACATCTCATTCCCCACAATCCCAATCCCCACTGGATATCAACACTCCACAGAAGCCTTTGACATCACAGAAGGATCAGGACAGGAACATAAGCCACAATGGCAACCAGAACTGACAGAGAGTTCTACAGGATGAATTACAAGACTACCAGGACAACCAGGACCACAGACAATCCAGCTACCAGGAGCAGCAGCACCTTCACAGAAACCAGTTTCTTCAGGAAGACCAATATCGACAGCACTGACATCAACCACCACACCAATACCAAAGCCAGCACCAGTACCAGAATAATAATGAAGACCACCACCAGAGCCCCAGAGCTTGTCCCTTTTACCAGGTTCTCCCATACCACTGCCACAGCGAGGAATACTACTACAACCCACTGAGATTCCAGAAAGCAGAGGAGGAATTCCAGAGGTCTCATACTCTATCCATGAACTCCCAGGGAGACAGGAGAACCAAACAGTGGACAGGGGTGAGGGAAATATAATACCTGGGCAATCCCGACTGGAACCCCCACTACAACCCAGATCCCAGGCTCAGATGGATGAATCAGCCACAGTAACAGGTACAATAACAACAATAATAGGTGCTCCACTTATCTGGAACCACTCTCTTAAAGCACTGACTGAAGATGAAAAAAGTGTGTTGTCCAAAGGACTTACTTTTGTACCAAGCTGCAGGAGTGAGGTTACTCAGGTATTGATAGACATTAAAATTCTTGTGAGGAAGCTCAACTTAAGGGTACAGTTTCATGGCAAAAGTAATAACATCAAAAATAACCCTATTGATGAAACAATAAAATGGCCTAGCAGCTATTGTCCACTACTACATCAAATACTAGCTGCTTTCAAAGTGAAATGTGAGATGGATATCAGGAAACTGCATAAAAACCTCCAAAGAAAAAACTTTATAACTTAACACAGGGAGAAAGAAAAGCATTGCTTGAGCTAGGCAATGATAAATCCATGCATGTAATGAAGGAAGACAAGGGAGGAGGTATACCATTAGCTACAACCAAAAGATAGAGAACATGCTGGAGGATAACAGATTTTATGAGTTATTTACCATGGATGACATAAAAAGAGCATATGATTTATGGAACACTAATCTCACCACATTATGGGAAGAAAAACTTATCACTGGAAATCTTTATAATTATTTATGGAGCCCATGCCCACATTTACCTTACTTTTTTGGAATACCAAAGCCACACAAGGACAGAGAAGACCCACCTTATAGACCGGTGGTAGCAAGTGGAGGTTCCCTTACTGAAGCCACAGCAGTTTACCTTGATTACTTGCTGAAACCTCTAACAGAAAAGAATAAGTCATACATATGAGATTCAATGGATTTTTTTGAAGAAAAATAAAAAACATTACAGTGGATAGTATTTTATTAACTATTGATGTGAAATCCTTGTACACAGTCCTACCTCACAATTGTTGTATAACAGCAGCTATGGAGTCTTTTAAGAAACATAATCAGGGTACACAGGCACAACTGCAAAAGTTAAGCAAGCTCATTAATCTTGTACTAGACTTCAATTTCTTTACTTTCAATGGGAAACACTACAAACAAAAAACTTGTATAGCAATGGGGGCTGCCATGGCTCCCAGCATAGCTAACATAGCCCTGGGCAATTGGGAGGAGGACTTTGTGTTAAACAACGCAGACTACATGCAGCATATCACAAGCTATTTACGTTTTATTGATGACATATTTTGTGTGGGAAGGTGACACCTTGCAGCTTGGAGATTTTATCACTTACCTCAATCAAACAACCCCCTTCCTGAAGTTTACCTTTTCCCACAGCTGTACTTCAACCACTTTCTTAGATATGTAGATTTCCAAGGACACCAACAATAACAGAATCACCACTGATCTGTTCAGAAAACCAATGAGGGTTAACTTGTTACTCCACAGTAAAGTCTTCACACTACAAAAACCAAGTATAATGTAGTGAAGTCCCAAGGCTATAGATTAGCTTGAATTCCCACAGAGATGGAACCATTTTTGAGAAAACCTGAACAACTTAGAGAAGGATTTTCTAGTGAGAGGCTATGAAAGTCAGATGTTAAAAAACATCCTGGAACCCATTATAGAACTCAAAAGGACTGAAGCACCTTCACTCAACCTCCCCAGTAGAAAAATGTTAAGTAATTCCACAGAGAATAACAAATGCAAAAATAGCTGCATCCTGACATACACTTTGGCTTATCAAAGTATCAGAAATATTATTGAAGAAAACTGTGACATTGCCACAGGAAACCCTTTTCTGATTAACATCTTAGCTGAAGCCCCATCATTTGTTTATAAGAAGGCCAGGAACATTAGAAGTTTTGTTGAATTTAAACCTAGACCATATGAGAAAAGCACTAAAATATGTGAAACTAATTGTACATTTTGTATATTTATATAGCAAAGTGATAGTTTTTATTGCCCTTATTTAAAGAAAATCATTAAAACCAGTGCAGGGGGTGACTGTAACACTACAAAAGTAATTTGCAGGGCACAGTGCAATGAATGTGATGCATTCTATGTGGGCAAGACTGTAAATAAACTCAAATGTAGGATTTCATGTCATCTATCAGAAATCCGCTCTGAATGTAAAAATAATGCACTAGCCAAAAACCTTTCTCTTCATAAAAAACACACAGGTTTTAAATTCCAGATCCTGGATCGCATAGACATGGGTGATCTTGAAGGAGACATCCCGAATATTCTGGAGAAACATGAACTCATATGGCAATTAAAGCTAAACTCTTTTAGGAAGCCTGGACTAAACTACTACTGCTCAATTAAAAGTGCACTGGAACTTAGAAAATTGCCACATTGTTTACATGACTAATTGTATTTTATTTTATTTTATTCTACCAGCTAGTTTTAAATACCATTTTAAATTGGTTGTAATTTAAGTGTATATTTTGTTTCCATCATCATACATACATTTTTTCTTATTTTTATTTTTTTAATTTTTTTTTTCTGGTTCTTTTTTCCACTTGATTCAAAATGATGTGTAATAACAATACTGACTAATTATACAATTATATATATTTTTATAGATTGTTTTTAGGGTTCTTGTACACAGACCTGAAGAAGTCTAGAAGGCCAAAAGCAATCTTTGTTAACAATAGGTTATGAAAATAGAAACTGATTTTTACATGCAAAATGTATATGTATATATTTATATATATATTTTGATTTCCAAATGAACTAAGGTTGATATATTTCCAGCCATGTAGTATATTGTCTTGGATAAAATCACAGATTTAATAATCTACTTAATAATCTGGTTAAATAATAGGTACCACATAATTATAACTTTTATTTAAAGTGTATAAGGGTTATATTATTATGACAGCTACTAAGTAGGGCAGGACCAGCTCGAATGTCACACTGATGGGGGAAGGGATGCAAATTTAACATGTGTACCAATAGCACTTTGTTTTATAGCACAATAAACCACTCCCATGCCTGATAAAAAGTATATATATATTTAGAAAGCTTGTGAGGAAATTATTACTCTATTTTTGTTTTACTTGGATTGCTTGTCTGTGTACTTAGTAAAAGATTTTCGACTGAAAACAGACTGCCTGACTTACTTGGATTATTTTTGAATACTTAGCAATGCTGTATAATTATATATTTTCTATTATTATTTTTTGTTTTGTTTTGACTTGATGAGTTTAAGTTTGCTACTTCTACTACTATTATCTGATCTGATTAATATACAGTGATTAACTAGAAATATATGGATTGAAAATCTTCCACACAGAGAAGTTTCTTACACTGTTTTGTTTTTGGACCCACTGCACTTGTTTAGTGTGTTTTTTTGAGACTTCGGGGATACCACAGAGATTGCTTGTTTTTTGGTTTGCTTTTGTTGAGAACCTCCACATGTGTGTTGTGTAGTTGTTGATGATGTTTACTGACTCCATACACTGCAGGGAACCTATGTTACTTTACAGTTTGTTCTGGTGTGCACATTCTCCATTTGTCTTGCCAGTGGTTCCCCTTCCCCTTATGTGTCTGTTTGTCCTTCTGTAGTCCAGTCACAGACTTTGCTGTTATGTATTTGTATTTCTGGTGTGAGTGAGGAAGAAGTCATGACATCACATACGGACTTCACACCTCTAAGTGTACCTGTTTAGCAGGTTATCCATCATTGCAACCCTACATCTGCTGAGGTCATCAGATGGTTTGTGTTGCAATGTTATTATAAGGCTACATGCTGGCCATAGCTATCAAACCGTCAGACTGACATCTAGAGAGGCCCATATATGGCATTCAGACACAGGCCTACACATGAGGACAGAGTGTTAATATTGCTCTGCCAAAAAATAGACATTGCACTCCTACATCTCCTGAGGTCCTCAGATGGTTTATGTTGCAATGTTAATATAAGGATACATGTTGGCCATAGCTGTCAAACCGTCAGACCGACATCTGGAGAGGCCCATATATGACACTCAAATACAGGCCCACACATGAGGACAGGGTGTTAATATTGCTATGCCAAACATAGACAGTTGGAGACCGGTTTGGTATTAGCTTGCTTTTTCTTATGGCTGTGATGTCTGCCATTGATTTCACATCAACCTTTATTGTTTTGCAAATAGTTTGGCAGGCAAATGCAATGTTATGACAAGCAGAACAGATATACAAGGCATACTTGTGGTCCTTCTGTGACCCCCTGTCATTCAAGGGATATGGATGGTGTCCAGTGACTTCTCAGTACTGACAGGTGGCAGCCATTTATAACCTGGCAGTACACTGACTTTCAAGAACCTGTTGTCCTACTAGGTTACTCCGAGCTGTGTACTGTCCATATGTGTGGCCCCCTGTCCCTGAATTGTCCAGCTTTCAAGCAGTAATGGATATTGACTTCTGGACAGTGTGTACAACTACTACCATAGGTGTAGCTGACATGCAAAATAATTGGCACAGAACATCTTGAAACATGGTCCCTGTCAACCACAATACTGTACTTAGACCACTAAGCCACAATAGCCAACAGTAAGTGCTGCCTATTTCCTGACAATATTAACCACATATATACATAGCTCATTGACCCCTGCATATTGTGGATATGCAACATGCAGCAAGTTATTAAGTTGATTGGGACAGCCCTGGGAATGTGTGCTCTGCTGCTATTACCCTACAAACATAATTGTTATTGCATTTCTATGGGAACGCGGGTGTGTTGGGAGGAGGGGTCATACCTCTCAACTGTACACATTTGCACAAATTATCCAGATGTTTGCTTTACATTTTGGTTTTATTTTGCATACTATTGTGCTTTGTCTTGGAGAATACTGGCATATCAGTAAAGACTGAAGGTTAGAAAGTAATGACAGACATTTGAGTTTCAGACTTCGTACCCTTCAGAGACAATGCAACTGCAAGACCTGCTGTGATATCACTGTGTAAGTTTGTAAGAGGAATATTCCATCATTGTCCCTATTTGTGGGCCTGTCACAAATGTCTTTATGGCTTTGTACAGCTGACTTTCTGGGAGAGGCTGAAAGGTGGGTAGGGGACCCCAACATTGACATCCATGCATGTGACCTATGACCCTGCAGTTTGTTAGTCCCCCACATATACTGCAATGAGTTTTGTCACGTAGGAGATTACTGCATATTCTGGGGAAGCCAGTATTTGGTGGACATTTCCTGTTGTCCCACATAGCTGTCAGTTGTCTGCTGCTATCCTAGTAGGCCTCCACATTCCCTTGCATACATGCAGAGATACCATAGATATGCTACCACGACATACTACTCCATTCATTTGTTAAGAACAGTGACTTACCTTGTGCCTGTGGCAGATGTGATGACAGTGCTTCAGGGCTGACTCTGTCAGATGCACACAGTACACAGCCTATACATGGTAAGGCACAGGTAGTGTGATGTGTGTGGCATCCTTTTTACTGTGTGTGTGAGTCAGAGAGAGGTCAGTCCCTGGGTCCCTAGGGTGTCAGTGTATGTGCTATGTGTTGCCTCTTTGCCAAAGCCAGGGTGTACTGGGCACGCCTATGTCTGCCTTCATGGACATGCTCAGGGGGTTCCTCCTCCAAGTCCCCCTGTGCCTGTGGGGACCTTGGCAATGTTAGGGGGCTGTGTCCCCTTCCCAATGATGTTTCTGCTTCAGCTGTTTCTGCAGGATCATATTGTTTAGTACCACACATACTATGAACACGTGTGCACATGTGGCTGGGGAGTATTGCAGGGCTTCACCAGATATGTCAAGGCAGTGGAACTGTGACTCGAGCAGCTCAAACACATGCTCTAAGATGTTTCTAGTTTGTGAGTGTGCCTCATTATGGCATTCCTCAGTGTGTGTGTGAATTTCTGATGGGCATGATCATCCATGATTCCAGTGCATAGTCAGCATCCCCCACTAGATGACTGTATGGGATATTCCCCCATGGCAAATGCCTGGTACAGCCGTGATGCTTGCCAGATGTGGAAGTTGTGATAACTGCCAGGGCTGCCAGCACACACATTGATGATAATGCAATGGGCATTGCACACGACCTAGCAGTTGATGGAGAGAAACTCCTAGCGGTTGATGCAGAATCTACCCTCTTCACCAGGTGGTGCTTTGATGTGAACATGAGTGCAGTCTATGGCACCCAGTACCTCTGGGTAGTTTGCTACATGGTGTAAGAGAAGTATATTGCTGGTTCTCTCCTCAGGGGTGCTGGGGAAATAAATGTGCTCACTGGCATGTCTTAGCATGACATCCAGGAACTGGTGGAGTACCCTGGATGCGGATGCCTGTGAGACCCCCATGATGTCTGCAGTAGGTCTTTGGAAAGTACCTGTAGCTAGTATTCTTAAGGTTACGCATACCTTTGTTTCCACTGGGATGGGTTCCCCTCTATTGGCTCTTAGTCTGAGTTGAGGGCGGCACAGCTCGGTGAGTTGCTGTAGTATGTCCCTATTCACCCTGTAGTGCTCTTCTACCTCCAGCTCATGTAGCCCCTGAAAGGTTACCCTGCATCTGAACACTCTTCTCAGTCTGAGCCAGTTGTCAGCATCATCCTCATCTTCACTCTCAGTCTGTAGCATGTAGCGATGTAGCAAAGCAGCAGCCCCTATCATTTTGTCAGTTAAAATTCCCAAGTGTGTACTCCAATGGTACTGAGTATGTGGGAAAAATCAGATCAAAGGGTATTTGCATATTTTATACTGGTGTACTGCAGATACAGCCTGTGTGATTGGCTGACTATGATATATTCCATCTGCCAGCTGCATTAGTGAGGGGTTTGAATGGACCAATGTGAGTGGTAGAGGCCTCATTAGTCATTTTTAGTCGATTGCCTTTTGTCTGCTATTTTCTTTAATTTATTTTTAATTTCCTCCAGTGTTAAGCCCTGTGATGCTCCACACAAACTCATGAAACTAGTCCAAGCTTTGCTGAGCAGAAAGGGCCCTCCCTTGTACATGAGCACACTCAGCATTTCTGTAACCAATTAAGCACAGCTTAGCAGCCTCAGACACCCTCCTGCTTAGCTGTGCTTAGCTGAGCTCAAACAGGAGCTGCTGAGCTCCAATGCACTTACACAAACCATGACACACACCCTTTTCTTGTCAGCTGCCTCTTCTACTGACCCCACCACATTGTAGCCCCTACACAGTTAAGTACCTGTGGACATTGTGATCCATTTTGCTATTCAGTAAACTTAGCTCATTTATATACACCTTATTGCATATACCCTAGTTACAGCACTACATGAGAGCCTATGTCCTTAGCATCCACTATAACCTGCCACTGTATGAGTCTGCATGCTGTATGAGTTGTTAATGCTACATCATATCCATGACATCTGACAGATGCTGTCAGTAAGGTCATAAAGAGCATGCATAATACCAAAAGTATCATCTTGTAGGAACTTGATCAGGTCAAGGCATTTGAAACAAATCCACAGTAAGGTATTCAATCAACACTGTCATATGTGGCCATAAACAGCTATATCTCCAAATCGATAGACCAGTGTATGACATACATGGCATCTCACTATGTTGAAATATGTAATGTGATCTATATGTCAGGTCCTTTGATCAAGTCAGGTCATTGTGGTGTCTTCTAAGCCCTTTCCTGCCCATTAGTTAAGTGATGGAAATCACATATGACATACCAACTGTGACACTTAGATATAACAAGAATCTGTATGCAGGGATTTCACAGCAGCCCCCTTTTGATGTAGCCTGTAATATAAACTCATGCTAAAAGAAATCTGAATGAAGTTTCACTAACTATGTTGTATCTATAGACATACCACAATATGATAGACTTAAGCCTTTGCTACTGCATATGGTAAAGGAACAGCCCTATCACATTAGAGAAGCAGTAGTAAAGACAGTTGGCAAGTTTGTTTAAATATTTAACAGACAAGCTAGGTAGTCATTCTGAACAACAGAAGCAATCTTGAATGTAAAGTGCAGATTTTTAGGAGTGCTGATTGTATGGAAGTTATGTTCACATAAATGCATTACATAAGATTAAGGCCACTAGCAATAAACTGCGAATTTAACAATATTAATAAAGACATTAATGCTTAATACAGTTCTGTAGCAGGGTATGCAGGCAGCAAAGCCCTGGATTAACAAGATGTTACTCTAGTCAAACTGCTAGACTTGCCATTAAAACAGAAGGATGTAAGAAAAAATAGTGAATAAAAAAAAAAGATGAGTGAAGAAGAAAAATGAAAGTGTCAGAAACAAGACAAATTTATGGATACAGCTGACAGTAAATACAACTATAAATAAGGTACAGATATTTGGCTAGTCAATATCCACAGAGGAGTCATTGTCCATCCCTTGGCAAGGTGTATGCAGAACTCAAGAGTGCAGAACTAATTGCAAACATAGAAAAAAAGTAGTACACATGAAAAAACATAATTAGGAATACACCTTTGAAAGCAAAAATAGTAAGACAGAGCAGGAGAGCACATGTGAAGAATATGACATATTGCAGAGTTATAAAAGAAGAGAATGAGGAGACTGATAAAGAAATTAAAATAACACACAACTACACCTGAAATGTGGCTGCCATTAT
This sequence comes from Protopterus annectens, assembly GCF_019279795.1. Lineage (NCBI taxonomy): Eukaryota > Metazoa > Chordata > Ceratodontiformes > Protopteridae > Protopterus > Protopterus annectens. The sequence continues at coordinate 89,649,077 of NC_056734.1, forward strand.
GAATACACCAGGAGTAAAAATATAAAAAGATGAATAAAATGGTGATTAATGCAGTGTCCTTTGTAGATGTAATGTACACTGAACATTAATTAAATTGGGAACACAGACAGTACTGAAGAGTCAAGTGCCAACATTTTTGAATATAAGTCCACAAAACCAATCCAGTCAGCTGTTGCACAAAAAGTGTTAAAAGTGAAATAAAACATGACTGCAGTTCTTTTTTATGGTTTGCAGGAAAGATGGATACATTTTTTGAGTTGATCCACAACTAACATGCCAATATCAAAACTATAGCTGAGAATGAGTACATGGAATGTAGACTAGATAAACTGCTGAATAAGTATAAAATAACTCTCTAAAGGTGTTCAGAAACATAAAACGTCACAAGTTAAGATGCATGTATGCTCCAAAGAAACTCCTATAGCATAATGTCATAGAATGATCCTTATTTATTCAAGAAGGAAAGCTAAAGACTTAGAAAAACAACAGAAAATGAACAGAGTATAAGGACCTACACAATGAATTTCACCTTTAATAACACCAGCAAAGCCTAAACATCCAAATGAAATTAGAAGCCATGTGGATATGGCATGTGCTAACAGAGCTATATATACAAAGGGGTTATACCTCAAAGATGTGGTAGATGAATTTGTATATGAAATGAATTGATCAAATGTGTTCAGCAAAGTGGACCTGAGATATATTAATCACCAACACAAGCCCCATCCATGCAGTAGAAGCAGTGAAAGTTTTTCAACACAAGCAATGGTTTGATGAGGTATAAGACTAATATTCGGAGAAGAAACTGCTGCTGAGCTGTTTCCCATTTTACACAATAGGTGACAGACACAAGGAGTTAAATGCAAAGAACTTTAGTGACAACATTAGAGTTCAAGGAAGAGATGGAAGAAAACATAATGCATTATCATCAACAGGAACCTCAATACAAGAAACATGCAGTCTACAGTCTTCCAGATGTGATAGTTTACTTGACATGCGCTTGCTAACAGACCACTCTGATCATGGTTAAACCTAACCATGTTAATAAATACACTGACTTTAGCAACATGCTTTTAGGAGGCAAAACCAATAAAAAACAGGTTTAACTGAGTGCACACACATTTAAGATACTTTCAACAGCAGCTTCAGTGCCATTTGGTCAGTTGCCAGCACTGAAGCTTTTCTTATCTCATTAGCAAACTTCTGGAAGCATGACAGCTAAGAAAGATGTCAAGCTGAGAAAGAATGGACTTGAAGTAAATAAAGGGAAATGCGTGTCTGAAATAATACTCTCCTCTTTTATGGATTTATATTTTCTAAGTCTGACATGAGACTAAAGCCAGTGAGCAGGAAGGCAAAGCAAGATCTGATGCTGCCATAAAAATGCAAATGAGTTCAGAAGTCTTTTAAGTCTGTCCAGTTATAGCTCTGAATTTAGAAATAACTTTAGTCACTTAAGTAGTATAACAAGCCAAAGGAACTAATAAACCATGGGCCACATTCGGGTCTACTTCTGTAGACTGAATTACCATAACACCGAAGTACATTTGATTGAGACAACAACACCAAACGTTCACTTTAATGAATGTTCAGAGCAACGTGATTCTAACATGGGAAAACTGTCAGTTGGCCTCTGTAGATCAATATGTACGTATATCTTTAAGAAGCTATCCAGGGGCTTGCACAAGTGTATAAATACTGAGCACGTGCGAGCCTGACTGCCATTTTGTAGTAAGCTGTTGAGATGTAAACATGCATGTCTGTGTAGTCTGTCAGTTAATCAGTTCATTTATATTTTGTACAGCTGCTATCCATCCCGATGTGTTTCTGTGTAATAAAGCATATAATGAACTACCCAAATCTGTTTCTCTTCAATTGTAAATGAAGACGAGCGACAAGGTGTCAGAATGGGATCCAGATTAAAGACCAGAAGGCATTCAGTTAATAGTGGAGGAATATAGATGAATGGATCATCCCACCTGCATATATAACTCACAAAACAGGTCAGAAATGAATTTCAGGTATCAAAACGCACTTAAAAGATTTCTTACACGAAGAATATATAACAAAGCCCTCAGAATGGTCAAAATGAATTTCTAATCAAACGAAATGTCTAAAACTGTGACATATTGATAAAAATATTCAAAATAGTTACAGAAATGCTTGAAATAACTTCTAAATCACATAAGGTGTATAAAATAAGAAAAACAACCATATTTTCTCACTATAAGCTACTTTTTTGCATTAATTATAGCTATTCAAGATATCTGAAGTATATAAAGTGTTCACAAGTTTGTGCAGTATTACAGTACACGAATTTCACAAAATACAGCCATTTCATAGCATATTTCACAAAGTACAGTATTTTGAAGAGTTTACTGTGCATTTGAATGTTATTACAAGTACTGGCTATATGAATGTTCATATATAATTACAAGGGCCATATTTGCAGTGTGCTTAAGCATAATTTGTAGGCATGGCAGACGGATTTCAAAAACTAGCTCCACTTATATTTGATAATAATATTGTAGAGAATTCGAGAGTGTTTGAGTAAGAGTACGATATTTTCATACAGGCTGCATTTTCTGATAAAGATTACCATAAAAAGGCATTTATTTTGCTTAATTTAGCTGGTTCAGAAGCCATAGAAAGAGAGCATTCATTTGTGTATGCATCTGTTGTGTTTGCAGGAGAGGGAAAAAACTGTATTATAGTGGTACTGGTTAAGTCAAGGGAAGACTCCGAGTGCTTAAAATGTAAATTTAGATAAATGTGTAACCCCCAAATGAATATTACAGTGGGAAGGCACATATTTTACATAAGAGATCAAAAGCATAGTGAAACTTTTGCATAATATATATCAGCTTTGTTTGTCAAGGCTAAAATGTACAGATTTGGTGATTTAAGGGATGAGTTGTTAAAAGACAGACTTGTGTATAGTATTAAAGATGCTGCCATGAGAAAGATGTGTATAGTATTAAAGAACATGCCATGAGAAATATTTTGCTTCGTGACAGTGATTTAACTTTGAATAAGGCCATTGAAATTTGTCAGATATATGAGCTCACAGAAAAACACACAAATATGCTTACAAATGAGAAATGCATGCTTCCAATTAGTGCATGCAGTACTTGGTTAAAAGAAAAAAGTCCAAGCACATGGCAGCAGCTGTAAGGCCTGCAACAGTCACTAGTAAACCCCATACCTTTCTAGCAAATTCCAGAGTGCACCCAGTCTCAGTGAAGCATAAGAGTGAGTCAGCAAACTCAAAGCATGTACCCTCACCTAGCCTCATAGTCAACTGTCATAATTGTGGTGGCAAGCACGTGTCTAAAAGAGAAAAGTGCTTGATTGTTGGTCAACAATGCCACAAATGTAATAAGTGGAATTTATTTCCAAAGATTTTGTAAATCAAATAAGAGACATCATTTTATTAAAAAGGAACATTCAATGAGACAAATCGATCAATTACAAAGCTGTGACCCTACTTTTTATGTTGATGGTGTGCCTGCTCTTAATGAAACAGTCAGTGCAATAGATTTATAGGTTCATAGGTTCATAGGTAGATACTAGGCTATCTGCCCTAGGGCATTTATAAGCCTAGCCAGAGTGTATTTGGCTTCCGCCTCCCTATTAGATTAGCCTACTGTGCCTCTGTAAAGTAGGTCACAGAAGGTACCCTTTTAAGATTAGTTTACTGTGCCTCTGTCTAGCAGAGACACAGAAGAGAGCCCAGGGGTTAATTTGCGATTTCCCATCCACGCGTCCAGATTTCACTTGAAGAGGGTCAGCGAGGGGCTATGTCTAACATGAATTGGGATTCTATTCCAGAGTGAGGGGAGCCTCTAGGAAATGAATCTGTCCCTCCAGCATGTCCTATTTATTTTTGTGCTGAGGTTTAGGTCCCTGGGGCATGTAGCTCTAATGGACTTGGATTTTTTGAGGTGGAGCATGTCCATTAATTCTGGGTTTGACATGGCTTTGTACGTCAGGCATAGATTGCCTTTGAGTAGGCAGTAAGCAACTGAGTAGAGCTGGAGATTCTTTAGTCGAGCTGCATAGGACATCTGTTTGTAGCCAATGATCCTCTTGGTGAGGTACTTTTGGGGTCTCTCCAGTTGCTGCAGGTGTCTGGTAAGGCACATCCCAAAGGGGGCATTGTATTCAATTATGGGCCTGATGAGCCACGAGTAGAGGGGCACAATGACCTTTTTTGATCTAGATGTGAACCCTTTCGTGATAAGGTGGGCTATATAGAAGGTCTTTCTAACCACTTTGGCAACGTGATTATCAAAGGAGAGATTACTATCTACATTGGTCCCCAAATCTCTAATTACTTCTTCCATACTTAATGGATTACCACCTATGTGGTAATTTATGGGAACCTTGTTTTTCCCAAAGGGGATGACTATGCACTTTTTAGCATTTAGCTTGAGGCCGTGGCTCTGGCACCAAGCATCCGTCTATGTGAGACCCTTTTGGAGGATGCTTGTGTCAGCTGGAGATTCGATTATGGTCCCCAGTTTGCAGTCATCTGCGAACTTTGTCAGCCATAATCCCCCCCATGTTAGCCTGAACCTCAGAGAAGTATATACCGAACAAGAGAGGTCCCAGAACTGAGCCCTGTGGGATGCCACTTGTAACTGGTTTGGATTTGGACATGGCACCTGCGATTCTGACCATGTGGGTTCTATCTCTGAGCCAGTTTGCAACCCATCTTGTGATATAGGGGTTGATATTTAAGCTGGTAAGCTTATTTATGATGTCCAAGTTAGGTATTGTGTCGAAGGCTTTTGCGAGGTCCAGGTATGCTGTGTGGACTACCTTGCCCACATCTATGGCTTTGATAATGGTTTCAAAGAAATCAACTAGGTTTAAGAGGCAAGATCTGCCCTTAACAAAGTTGAATTGGGTAGGGTCCAGTGTCTGGAAGCTCCCAATATCTTTGTTTAAGAGTTCCATGATAATACGCTCCATAGCTTTACAGACCAGACTAGTCAGGCTTATGGGGCGATAGTTTCCAGGGTCCGTTGTGGCATCACCTTTGTGGAGTGGGACCACTGTAGCTGTATGCCATTCTTTGGGTACATATCCTGTAGTAAGGCTAAGTTTGAACAGTTACTTAATGTGAGGGTTCAGTTCTTCTTGGAGCTCATGTAAAACACAGCCTGGGACACCGTCCGGTCCCATAGATGCTGTGTTTTTTTGGTTTGGAGAGGGCAGCTTTCACCTGTGCATCTGTGATGTCAGGGAGGTTACATTCAGTTGGAATAGGCAATTGCTCCTTTGGGGGGGAAGGGGGGAGAAGTTTGCACTGAATCTGTCTGCCAGGATGTTGGCTATGTCTGTAGGTTCGGTATATTTTGTACCGTTATGCAACAATTCAGATCATATCTGGGAGTTTCCGCCCATGTTCCTGACATAACTAAAAGAAGGCCTTGTGATTATCTTTAGTGTCTAGGGCAATGTTTCTTTCGAAACTCACCTTTGATGATTTTATGAGGGATCGAAGTTTCTTGCTAATACTGATCAGAGATGCCTTCCCTTTTTGGGATTTTGCTCTGTCATGTAGTAGCTTCCTCCTTCTGTTGTATAGCTTATTTATGGCCGGGGTCCACCAGACCGGCCTCCTGTTTTTGGAGGAGTGAGTCTTGGTTTTATTTGGGATAGCATGATTCATACATTCCTACAGGTGCTCATAGAATGCATTTGTAAAGGATTATGCGGATTGGGCTGTATTATCCTCTGGCCCAGGGGCTTTGAGGGATTTCACCTCAGACTTGAGAAGTGCAAAGTTGGCTTTTGAGAAATTCTTTACAATGATTTCCTTGGCTGGGGGTGGGGATGGGATATGGATGTCCAGGGAAATTTGTTTATTGTCTGATCTTACCAATGAGGGGTTTACCTCTGGTGTGGAACATAGAGTCCCTATATTGGTGATGACCAGGTCCAATATGTTGTTCCTTCTTGTGGGAGTGGTGACCAGTTGTTCCACTGTGTTAGAGTTTATAAATTCAAGGAACCGTTGGGCGAGGGTGTTTGGGCTTGAGTAGTTTTCCCAGTCAATGTTTGGGTAGTTGAAGTCACCCAATAACATAGTGTTTGGAGAGACCTTCATATTCTCCAGTGTTCTCAGGAATGCCAAGTGGGGTTCCTGTAATAGGGAGGGTGTTCTGTAGCAGGCTACAAACTGAAAGGCAGTTTTGCCCACTGTTAGTTGCACATGGATGGTTTCCGATGCTTCGTGCAGTGCCACTAACCTGGAGGTGCAGGTATCTTTGATGAATATAGATACTCCCCCTCCTTTTGTGCTTCAGTCCAAGTTTTGGGGCTGAAACGCATGGTATGAGTTATAACCTGGTAGTGCTGGGGTGCTCTCAGGAGCCTTGAACCAGGTTTCTGTTACTGCACAGACATCGATTTTCTCCATACTGAGGAGAGCCTTGAGTGCGTGCATCTTGAGGTTTAGACTTCTGGCATTGAGTAGCATTACCTTTAGATTTTTTATCCTTGGGTTGTCTATGGAGGTGGGTTTGTCCTTTGAGCCTTACCTAAAAAAGGCACTATGGGGGTGGCAAGAGCCTTGGCCAGTATACAAAAGCCTAAGGGTGATAGGTGCAAGCCATCCCTAGTGAAGCAATGTGGCTTGTCGAGCATATCATCCCAGGCTGACAGACACTGGATCCCCTTTGAATGACACCAATACTTTAGCCAATTGTTGAAACTGATTATTTTGTCTTTATACTGTGGCATCATTCTTGGTGAGGGCAAGATGCTACTCAAGGTCAGTGTCATACCAGCCTGGGCTACATGGTCAGAGAGCTCCTCTATGTCTCTTTTCATGTAGTCCAGGGAGGTACATCTCAGGTCATTCACACCAGCATGGACAATGACGGAGTCATACTTGTACTTGCTTTGGAGTGACCTGAGTGCTTGTGTTATGTGGCAGATCCTGGCACCCGACAGGCAGCTTACAGTGACCTTCTCCTTGTTCAGTCTGGTGAGCGGGATGTCAGTGTGCCAGAAAATAGAGTCCCCTATAGCAAGTGTATTTGGTGTGTTGTTTGGCCTTAAGGGCTGTGACTGTGAGGCACACTGATTTTGTGAGATATGTGATTCATGGGTATTGTTGAGGGGTGGCTGTTGCTTGGATATCTGCTTAGGAGGTCTTTGTTGTTTAGGCAGATTTTTATTTAGAGCCTCCGAGTATGTTTTTGTGTGTTTATGTGTTGGGTATGCAGATGCAATAGGTCTGTGTGAGACTGGATTTGTGGTGTGAGTGGTTACCTTTTCCTCCTGACTGACTGTGCCAGTCTTGGGTTGAGAGAGCTCTTCCTCCAGTTTGGCTGTGTAACTGCATCTCTCACATGTATTAGAGTTTGTTGGAAGGAGGAGAGGGTTGTCTGTGTACATAAGGCAATTGTAACATTGCCTCAAAATTCCCAGATTCACCAGCTGGACTGGAGAGTAACCTTGAAACTGGCCCTTGGACATACCAGATTAGTATAGGGAACTGTTTTTTTACTGATCAGATTAGGGAAGGGAACTGATTTTTCACTTGATCAGGAAGGACCAATCAGGAGCCTAATACTTATGAGAAGTCAAGGAGGGTGTAGTGCTTTAGTTAGTCAGTGCTTCCTTATAACAGCCGAGCAAGTGCAGGGCTCTAGAAAGAGAATAGAGTGATTACTTTGAGAGTTTGAACAGTTCCAAGGGAAAAAGTGAAGAGCAGACTCTGTGGAGCCTGGAATAGTTCAAACCTGTTTAGGCAGCGCTGCCCGACACTGCTCAGTGTGCAAAACCGCACAAAAAGAGAGTTGTAGGGTTTTAAGAGAGAGAGATCAAGGAGTTCAGAATTGACCCAAAATGGCCAACAAAACTACAGCTTCTAGGTAGTAACAACTCCTCCAGGGACAGGCAGGCCGCTCAGCGCTAACCACTCCCACTGGTGAACACAGAGACCTCCCTCTAGCCCAAGCAAGCACTGGCCTTCTAGAAACTTCCAAACAGTTCAGAACAGCAAATCTGTAACTGAACTTTCTTAACTTTCAGAAAGTGGGAAAAAAGTAAGATTTTTTTTTTGTTTTTTTTCTTTTTGTTATAGTTTAAAGGTAGCAGAGATACACAAGCAGCAAAATAATCACAACAGTGCAATAAATGACCCCACACTTGAGTGTTAGGCCAAAATCAGGTAAAATGCAGTCTTTAGAGAGAAAAAAAACAATTTTAAATTAAGTGCAACACAGGAAATGCAGTAAACAGGCTCTAGATGTTTTCCAAGTACTGTTACTGTTACAGATATAAACTTTAGCAAGCCAGAAAATGCCAAAAAGTAGGTGGCAAAGCAGTAAAACTTAACAAAAAATCAGTAGAAAATACTTAAAATCACAAAAGTGGCTCCTTTTCTTCTCTCAGTGTTTTCTCCCCTTGGTAGGTGCTTCAGCAACAACTAGCAAGCCTGAAAAGATACCAAAACCATGAGGCAGCCGGGTTTTAAGAGAGACAGATCAAGGAGTTTAGAATTGACCCAAAATTGCCAATAAAACTACAGCTTCTAGGTAGTAAAAACTCCTCCAGGGACAGGCAGGCTGTTCAGTGTTAACCACTCCCACTGGTGAACACAGAGACTTCCCTTTAGCCCAAGCAAGCACTGGCCTTCTAGAAACTTCCAAACAGTTCAGACCTAATCATCCAATGTGAGTTTAAGTATTTTCTTCTGATTTTTATGGGCAAAAAATTAAGCATTTCGAACTGTTCAGATAAATGGAAGATCCATAGAGCTCAAAGATGACACAGGTTCAAAGTGCAATGTTATGTCAGCAGAAACATTTGCTAGAGTATATGCTGGTGAGAAGCTTGATTTGGCAAAGTGTGCGAAGCTTGTTGCTTAGGGTGCTGAAGAAACTCAAAACAAAGGCTCAGTAGTGTTTTTATGTTGATCTGCTGGAAACAGCTATGACTTGCAATTTTATATAGTTAAAAGGCATGTACAGTCATTATTAGGCCTCACAAACAGTTTGAAAATGGGGCTACTTTCATTTAATAAGGAAGTGCACCATGTAAGCTTGCAAGACCACTGTTCTAATTTTGCACAGTCTATTGTTTCTACCTATACTGATCTTTTCAAAGCCAAACTAGGCAAACTACCAGTTGTGTACTCCATGAAGTTAGACCCTGAAGTCAGCCCAGTTATCAGACCAGCCCAGAAAGTTCCAGTAGCTATGCAGAACAGAGTCAAAGCTGAGCTAGATAAAATGGTGTAGCAAGGTGTAATTTGTCCAGTAGGTTCATTGACCACAACTGAGTGGGTATCTTCCATAGTCGTTGCTCATAAGAAAAGGTCAGATGATATCAGAATTTGTTTTGATCCATGAGATTTCAACAAAGTACTGAAAAGACCTAATCATCCAATGTGTACAGTTGAAGAAGTCACTGCTCTTTTGCCAAGTTCCACTTTTTCTTTCTATCTTGGATGCAAAAAGTTCATTTTGGCAAATTTTGCTTGACAAAAAATCTTCATTGCTAAAAACGTTCAGTACTCCATTTGTCAGGTACAGATTTTTGAGAAAGCCATTTGGGATAAATTCTGCCAGTGAAGTCTTCCAGCATGCCATGGAACAATTTTTTTTCTGGTTATCTGTGTGATATCATAATAGATGATATTCTAGTAGGAGGCAATGATGAAGCTGAGCATGACAGAAACCTCAAGAAAGTTCTGGAAAGAGCCTGTGAAATGAATCTTAAGCTGAATCCTCAGAAGTGCAAGTTCAGGCTATGAGAAATTTCATGTGTTGATCATTTGTTTACCAGTTCAGGCTTACGACCAGATCCTTCCAAGCAAATAGCAATTCTTGAGATGGCAGCTCCAGACAATGTTCAAACCACATAGCATTTTCTTGGCATGGTTAACTATCTAGGCAAGTTCATTACAGACGTGAGCCAACTTTCAGCACCACTTAGACAGCTGACATGCAAAGATGTATCTTGGTCGTGGTCAGAACAACACCAATGTGCATTCTGAAGCAGAAAATTGCTAGTCCACCAACTCTCAGATATTATAATGTACACAAACCAGTTATTTTTTCTTGTGATGCTTTGAAATTTGATCTAGGTGCAGTCATTTTTCAATAGGGTAGACCAGTAGCCTATGAGTCTAGAACTCTAACCCAAACTGAAATGCACTACGTGCAGTTAGAGAAAGAACTCTTGGCAATTGTGTTTGCATGTTCATAGTTCCATGATTATATTTATGATAGACCTATCCAGATTGAAACAGATCACGGACCTCTACTCACTATTTTGAGAAAGCCTATGCATATAGCTCCTGCTAGATTGCAAAACATGATGCTCAAATTGCAAAAGTATAATTTCAATGTTATCTACACAAAAGGGAAACTTCTTTATCTTATTGATACTTTATCCAGATCGCCCAGAAATACCACTGAACAGCATGAAAATGAGAAACTTGATTTTGAAGTCATGGAAGTTAGACATTTTTCTTTTACACGTCTTGATGAGCTTAGGAGTCATAGAATGACAGATCCAATACTTCAGAAGCTCAACCACTTTATCAGTTGAGAATGGCAGTCAAAGCAATCTTGCTTACCAGTAGACCTACAACCTTATTTTCCTTACAGAGATGAGATTTTGTATGGCAATGGTATCATCATGAAAGGTCCAAAAGGGATTGTTCCAAAATCCTTACAAAAAGAGCATATTATTTTCCATTGTGGCCACCCAGGAACTGATTCTAACAAAAGAAGGGCAAGTGGATTATTATTTTGGCCTTCTATGTCAAGGGACATTGACAGAGTACTTTCATCTTGTTCTGTGTGTAATAGCACTAAGCCACATCTACAGAAGGAACCACTTCAACTAAACCAGATTCCTAAACTACCTTAGTCGACAGTAGCTACAGACATTTTTGAATGGAATGGTCAACATTACTTGGTGTTAGTATACTCATTCAGATTGGTTTGAGATTGACCTACTTCCTAATCTAGCTTTCAGTACTGTCTTTACTAAGTTGAAGCATCATTTTGCAGTCCATGGTAGCCCCCACAAAGTTATTTCTGACAATGGTGCACAGTTTACAAGCCTGCAGTTCAATAGATTTGCTGAAGAGTGGGATTTTACTCACTTATCAAGGGTGTCAGAACTTACCAGAAATTCAGGATGCATGGCTAGGCTTAAAAAGCCCCTTGTGGTTGTTAACCTAGTAAACACCTATGAACTTGTTATGAGTAGCCCTGAGTACCCACAGTCAAATGGTTTGACAGAATATGCAGTTCAAAGTGTGAAAGAGTTACTAGAGAAGTCAAAATAGCGATGATTTCTTGAATCTCAGGAATATTCCTTGTGATAAACATCTTGGTTCACCTGCACAGAGACTTCTGTTGAGACAAACCAGAACGACACTACCAATGAGTTATAATCTATTAATTCCATGTGTTAAGAACAGCAGATCAGTGAAAGCACATCTGTTGAAGAAGAGCTTATCCCAGAGGTTCTATTATAATAAGACCAGCAAACCGCTCAATCCATTACGAGAAGGGGAGATTGTGAGGATAAGACGTTCAAAGGTTTTGATAGGATTGGTGTGGAGAAAAGTGTATATCCAGAGCCGAGATTGTACATTGTGGAATCACAATGAGTACTATTTAGGCAGAATCAGAAATATTTAGTACCAGTGTTTGAGCCTGTATTGCAGCATCTTGCTTGCAAGAAAGACTCTAAATTTCAAAGTGAGTTATCCAGTGTTCCAGTTCCACAGGACTTTCCAGTAAATATCCCTATCTCTGAGAATAATCCTGAATCTCCAGAAAGTGTTTATTAACCAATGACTGCCCCTGTTGCTAAACCCAGTTCTGATTGCTATATCACTAGATCAGATGCATTTCCAGACCATGCTCCGGGAACACAGCAACCTGAACATAAGGACATAAGTGCTGTGTTTATTTCTTAGTGTCTATACAATTTTATGCCTCTTTTTCAAATGTCATTTCATTGTGGGTAATTCATTAAAGAGGGAGGATGTAGATCAATATGTATGTATACCTTTAAGAAGCTTTTCAGGAGCTTGCAACATGTGTATAAATACTGAGTACATGTCTGACTTCATTTTGTAGTAAGCTGTTGAGATGTAAACATGCATGTCTGTGTAGTCTGTCAGTTAATCAGTTCATTTATATTTTGTACTGCTGCTGTCCATCCTGATATGTTTCTGTGTAATAAAGTATATAAACGAACTACCCGCCTGTTCGTCTTCAATTGTAAACCAAGATGAGCAACAGCCACCACCACAAATAAAACAAAGTGGAGCAAATAAAACCCACCCAAGTGGGGGTCTTCACCCCCCAGATCCCACCATGTGGGGGCTGTGCCACCCACACCTAACTAAATATACCAACTCTGAGATTGCACTACAGTGTGGAAAAGGGCAAGGTTCACCATGTTGGCCAACTGACTCTTTTACCATGTTAAAATTATGATGTTCTAAATGTTCATTAAAGTGAACATTCAGTGTAGTTGTCTCAAGTATATGCAGTTCGGTGTTATGGTAATTCGGTCTAAAGAAGTAGACTCCCCCCATTCATATGGTCAGAAAGCAATAACATGTGTTACAAAAACAAACATCCATTGAGACAGAACAATATCATATTTGTATATAAAAAGTGTAGTCAGATATGGATTCAAACACAATAGGAATAAGTGCAAACACTAAACCAAATACAAGATGGTCATCAAATAATTATAGTCTGTCAAGCAGGTCCCTATCTGAACTAGAAAAGAGATATTACAGTTCTGAAAATAATGCTGTGGCCATTTCTGGACAAGCAAATACCTTAATATGTACATTTTTTAGGAAAGACTATGTTTATCACAAAGAATAAACCATTAAAGTTACATTTAAGAACCCCCCACCCCATCAAATGTTTCACTCAGGATAGAAGGATTGTCCCTAAGACTTCAGTCCTAACATTTTCCAGCATATTTCCCAGCATTCAGTAAGGTTCCATGCAGGAATAGCTTATTCCTGCATGAAAGTGACCATTTAAGAGCAGCACGGCAGGACGCCATGCATAGTAATAAAGGTTTACCGCCTCAGCTCCTAAATGGACATGGAGCATGGACGAATACAGGGGGAGTGTCTGAGAGCACAGCTCTCACAATATACATGCCCCCACAGTCAAGCACTGCCATTTGGCAATTACAATGAGCAAGACCGCTCATAGGGGGTTGTAAACCCCCAACAGCATAGATCAATGCAGAATGTCCAGATATGTGGCACATACATCTGGCCTGTCCCTCATTTACCCTGCCAAATCACTGGGATGATCTCATTAATGAAGTCTGAGATAATGGTAAACATACGAGTGTCAGACTTCAAATCCATCAGAAAATGTACATAAAAACAAATCCCGTTACCCTAGCAACACCCCAAGTTTATAAGAGCAATATTTAAAATATAATATAAACACTTTTTTTTATCAAACAGATTAAATTTAACTGTAGGTGAGTGGGTTTGCCCATTGCTTAGCTATGCATACTGTAGCTTAAATGGCACAAGAAAATAAATATCAAGTTACGTGCAAATGAAGCAGTACTGCAATAGTGTAGTGGTCAGAGCATTCGTCTTAGGAGCAGTCATTCCAGGTTTGAGTCTCACTCCAGTAAATTCCATTTTTCATGTGAAATCACTTTATGAACAATATGTTTTGTTGTATAACCTACTAAATAACATATATTTGTGAACTGGAGTACTGCATTAAATGCAGATATGAGGTGTCATTGTAATACTGTTGTAAAATCCATAGATAAACACAAGTGCTCCATACAGTATATGTACACATGAATCAGGAATACAAATCAAAGGTATAATGTGTAATGAATAATAAATCCATAGAGTGTCCAAATCCACCACCTTCCCAAGTACCATGTTACATTTCTGACTAAATTAGTGCGGGGGTAAGCGGGAGTAAGCACTTGTAATCAGTAGTAAGCGGGTATAAGCCTGTTTGCGTGGTGATAAGCAATGCGCACACAGGTTAAGCAATATTGAAGCTAACTCTCCGTAAACATATTTAACCGAAAGTTAGCATTGCTTACTGTCATGCAAACCTGCTTACAATTGCCTAAAAGTGCCTAAATCTCTCTGTATCCAACAGCCGCTGTTCTGCCCAGCAACAAAATAAACAGCCCTTGCGGGTCTTGAACCCAGAACACTGTACACTATAGTCACAGTAGTTAACCAGTAAGCCATCACAGCAGTACATAAGACTGAGGTATCACCAAACAGATCCTCACTATAGTAAAATCAAAATTAACATGTGAAAGGAATTTATATACAGTTTTATGTTGTATAACCTACTACATAACATAAGTATGTGAATTGGAGTACTGTATTAAGCCCAGATTTTATGTGTCATTGTAATAAAGTGTTGAAATCCCCATATAAACACAAGAACCTCATACAGTGTACGTACACATGAATCATGGATACCAAACACATATATAACATGTAATGAATGATAAATCAATGCCAAACAGCAAATAGTGTGCAAATTAAAAATTAAGCATTCCTAAGCATTGCACACCCCTGCTTACTAGGTGTAAGCAATGTGTAGGCCAGCTAAATCAGTTTGCTCATTGGTATAGCCCTTTAAGCAATGCTTACCTTAGGTAAGAAGGTTTTCCCATAGCTTAGCATTTTCAAAACCATCCAGTCATGGCAAAGTGCAGGGAATTGGCCCTATTTAAACCCCACAGGTGGGACTACATCTCATAACTGGTTGCAGCTTTCTCCTGTAGGCACTATGACTGGTGTCAGTGAAGGAGTGCACTTTTGGGCACAGCACTGGGGCATCCAGAAGTCCAAAATCATGGCAGATCTCCTTGTTAAAGACCATGACCAGAGACTGCTGCAGGGCCAGTACCAGGGTTCCCAATATAAAGCAGAAGCCTGGTACCATCTCACCTGTGACCTCACCAGTGCCACTGGCATCCCTCAAACTGGTGAGCAGGTCAGGCATCACTATGCTGACCTGAAACAGAGAAAGAGGGAGCTCTTGGATCAGTGGATCCAAGAGGCTAGGCAGACGGGTGATGTCCCAGCCATGTGTAAGTCTCAGTCTACTATCTGTTTAATAATTGCAGCTCATGTATATTATGGATAGGTATGGTTAAATATTCCTCTTATGTCTTTGAAAGTGGCAGACAAGTGGGCTGTGAACCGGGAAGCCCATGCCTGCAGATTGCAGATGTTGCATTGTGAGGCAGGTTAGTAATAATCTTGCATGTACTGTCATAAGAAATAAATCTAAAAGTAGTAGAAAGTTAATTGCCAGTATAAAACCTGTATTGTGTATGGCATGTACTGAATAAACCAGATAATATGGCAGGAAGAGTCTCATATAGGTTGTATGTAAATAAAAGGTTAACAGCCTGACAATAAAGGTCCAACTGCTGGACTGCTTGTGTTTACTCTGGTATCATATGGTAATGTAATGTTGCAATCTCTTAATAGTACTGTTGTATTAAGCACTGTTACCACACTGTGCTACATAAATAAAATGTGTAGGAATGTCTGTATACAACTGTTGTAATCACAAGAGGTCATATTGTACAACTAAGAGAGACTTAGACAGAAAACAGTGAAAAAATAAGACAACATAATCCAAATAACACACTCAACTGAGAGTGGTAGTAAGCTGTATGCAGAATCATACCCCGCAACTGTACAGATATTGTCAGAAGGTCAAGATAATTGGTATAAGTCCCCTGCCTGTCACCCTGTCCCCCTGGAAAATCAGTGGGATGATCCCAGACGTTTAGGCAGCAACGAATAACATACAACTGATTGTCGGACATCATGACTGTCAGAAATATATCCATAAGAACAAACTTGTCATCTAGCAACTCACCAAAGTGTTATGAAAGTAATAAGCAAAGTATGTCCCAACTCCACCCCCATGTTGTGACACTATGACCAGAGTGTGTGCAGTAACAGAGTGAGACGTATGTTCTTAATAATAATGTGGAATCTGGTAATATGTGTGACAACATTCAGGTAGTGTTAACAAACATTCCACCCACAGGTCTGTCAGATACGAAAACTGTGACTAAAAATAAAATACTGAAATCTTGGACTGCTCCTGTTTAGTCTGGTATTGTATGGCAGTGTTAGTGTTGCAGTATCTCTGACTAATGAGGTATTACTCATCACTGTCATCCACACAATGCTACATAATAAAACTGTCTGGGAAACCCTGTATAAGAATGTTGTAATTACAAGGTCAGATTGTAAGACCATGGGAGACTTATAGAAATAATTCAGAGAACAGATACACAGCAAATATCTATATAGCACACCCAACTGTGATGAACACAGTTTTATTTTAACACACACAGCCATAATTCGAATCCTGGGAGTGGTAGTAAGCTGTATGCAGAATCATACCCCTCAACTGTAGAGATCTGTCTGGAATGTCCAGAGAATTGGCCCATATCTGCTGGCTCTTACCCTGTCACCCTGGCATATCAACGTGCTAATCTCTGACATGTAGGCAGCATTTAATGTCATATAACTGACCATCAGGCCTGTAAATATTTGAAAAATGTCTATAAAAACAAACCTGTCATTGTACAACTCACCAAAGGTTTAGGAGGGCAATAGTGAAAATATGTCCCGGTTTCACCTGCATGTTGTCAAGACATGCCCAGAGTGTGTGCAATAAGAGATGGAGAGGTACGTGCATAATAACAACCTGGAATATGGGAATATGTGTAGAAACAGTCAGGTAGTGTTAACAAACAATACATCCACTGGTATACCAGGTAAGAGGTGTATACTGCAGGTAAAACACAGTTCATGTATATAGTTGTCTACATCCATACCACTGTCCAAACTAAGGCCATATGGTAGTGTAATAATACCTGTAATTACAGATCACAGCGCTAACTAGGAAAGTAATGAGAACTACAGGGATATACAAGTTGTTAATTGACATATTTCTCTCCACCACACCATATTTGCAAGAATAAACTAAATACACAACTCAATTGGCATGTGCACTATTAAATCTACTGTTGGGACATATGTCCTATTGTTTGATAAATATTGAAATTTGTTCTATGCATGTGCCATGCTGAAATACTCCCACATTGGTGGCATGCTACCATCAATGTACCTGCATGCTGTTGTAATGGCCACTGTGGTTCCATATATGCATGTGTCATGTTTGCTATGCAACTGTTCCATATCTGGTGTTTTGGGTTAATGGGAATATCTATGCATGCTGTTATACCTAATCCTGGAATGTGTTGACTATTACTAACCCACATATGTTTTAAAATTACAACACCATAGCACGTTTGGGAAGGTCGGTTCCAGCAGATCCACCTCTCCCACCTCAACTTGTCATGGCACCGGGCACCAGCACATCTGGGGCCCACCCTGGGACCTCCTCATCTGATGGTCCTGCACCACCTTC